>NC_133478.1:4077872-4124438 GCF_025370935.1 Choristoneura fumiferana
AGAATCTAAAAAATAAAAATACAAATTAAATAAGTAACATAAAGTTTAGAATACATGGAAAAGTTTGCCAAATAAACAGGCAAACTTCCAGTGAAAGATTACCTTTCCAAGAACCATCCGCAAACTATAAGACCAATATGGATTTCCTCCTAACGGAATGAGGTTAATAAAAGTATTTGCCAAAATATTAAACGTATATAAAGGTCAAGCGCTGGAGGATAAGTGTCGCCTATTTAGACATTACACGTGAACTGCGTGGGATCTCAGATTTACCACTGTTTCATATGTATGATCAGACGATGTATATTTTTGACTGGTTCTATTCCTTCTATTTCAGAAATGGAGAGAATATTTGCTTTGATAAAGTATTCCGTGAACTTTGGGACGCAAATAGTGTAAGCAGTAAAAATAAAAATTTGCGATGCTGCTGGTCTGACAAAACAAGTTACGAGAGTGTTTAATCTTTGGCAATGATTTCCTTTAAATTTGAACTGGGTTTTCAAACTGGTAGAAAAAATAGCTTATTGTTAAGATATATTCATAGTAATTTCATGGTAAAAGTTGTGAAGGTTTCGGTTCCTGACTATAACTTCGACATTTCTTCAAATTGCACGAGTAGAAGCGATAGTATTGTTCAAATGGCATTTAATCGATTTTATCTCGGATTCCCAAAGTGTTCCAAAGTACGGTGCCAGCAGAGGAATGTATTGCTGAATCGTGCTATTGTTCGCTTAATTGTTGTTTATAATTTTAGGTTATAATTAGAAAACGACGTAACAAATGTAGTGGCTGATCAAACGACTTGACCGGCTATGGTCGATACATGCACACGGACCTTTTGATCTCTCTGCTGGAAACACGTTACTTCCGGGCAACATTCACCCATTCATATAGTACATTTGAATGAGTATCCGATGTATTGCTTTATAATGTTATGCGTCTAAAGCTTACTAATAAGTTAACATGACGATATAAGTATTTATTCGATTATTCCTTCCTACTTTAATTTTACTCAATGTCAACTAATTAAAGTGATTTTTTATACTAAAATGGTTGAGAAATAGGCTATTTTTTTTTCGGAAAAGAATATAGAGAATATTCTTATAAATACAATATACGTCACGTTAAATTGGCCCGAGATGGACTACGTAGTTAACCGATGCATGTCGTTTTACCTTGTTTGCATTTACTTTAAACATGTCAAGTTGACAATATACAAACTCATGCATATAAGTTTTGTGCTAAATAAGTAATCATTGAAATTGAATAGTGATTTCCTTCAACAGGTTCCGAGGTGACCAGCTCCACGCAGCTACAATACGCGGAGCCAGCGACTCGATGGATCAGTATTTCACCACAATTTTTCTTTAAATATTCCACAGTCAAACAGTCCTGTGTACGCGGCTGTGATGTTACCTGTTCAATTATTTAAAACAGTTCCACTCCTGATTTTATTAAGTAAAGCAGACGTACGCGTGGCCAACGCGAGCTTGAATCGCCGTGCTCGTTCGCGCAGCTAAGCTAAGCCGAGCGAGTGTGGAGACCAGGCAAGTGCAGCCTACAGCCAAGGGCGTCCACCGCGTGTACGCTGCACCCTTCCCGTCCTACACCTCATCACGTCCGCTGCACTCTTCGATGGATCATTTCGCTTTAGGTAGGGACCGTAGGGACCATAGGGAAAATAGCATAAGGACTTCTTTTAGTAAGGTAAGTCATGTTTCAAGTTGATTTTATAAAACTTAATTGTTCATTATCGACATGAAACAGGATAGACCTTACGGAAAGGAAAGCACGTGTTTCGTAGCTCGTGGCGTGGAGTCTTTCAAAAGGAGCGTTCGCTCGCAGGTGAAACCCTGAACGGCCAGCGGCTCATCGAGTTCCGGCTGGGCCAAGAGGAGAGAGACGGCGACAGCATCGCCGTAGCGTCAGCGGAGCTGCTGGTGCTCGCGGAGACGGCGACGCGGGCGCGGCACCTGCGCTACACGCTATGGGCGTTCGCCGTTGGCAACGGCAGCGTCGGGGAGATGGCCGGCGTGGCGCGGCTGCAGCCCCACGGCAGCTGGCAGCGGCTGGACGTGACGGCCGCCGCGCGCCGCTGGGCTGCCGCCGGCGCGCGCCAGCCGTTGCGGCTGCTGCTCGACTGCACCGGGTGAGTGCTCTGCTGCTGTGTGCTCGCACTTCTATTTACCAAGCAGCAACTACACAAAGAACGTCAAATACGACTAAAGAAAGACTACTTAATATGTTAAACTCCATGGAGCAGGGTTATTGCTCGACAGATCTGGGATTACGGTAAGACGCATTTCTAGGATGTTCTGTGTTCTCCTAGATATAACTGCAATGCAACTACTCTATGGCCAACGTTGAATTAAATTAAAGAGTATAATAGTGTCTAGTTCCATCTTCAAGCATAAAAAGTATCACCGTTATGCCCATAGGGTCTCGAGGCGGTGTCCTACCGTATTTGGTTTAGCCTCATTTAGAAAAATTCCCACTTACCTAAGCCAAGTGCAACTATTGCTATACTGTTATTCTTCTACCACAGAACCATGAGACTTAAGTAATTTTCTTCTCATTGTGCCTATCCAACTAGGTTGGCAGTCAGCTCAGCATACAAATCTCAATGTTGGCGAGGTTTAATAAATCCGTGGCAGTTATAATTCTGCTCTTATCATTCCTGGAAATTATGCAACCACGGCTTCTTTCTACAACCAACAGGCTCTTTTTCCAGCCACTTTGCCCATCATTATTAGTTACAGAAGATCGTATTTGGAGTGCCTAAGCACATGAGTCAAAATGGTATAAGTGCAAGAATACACTATGCGGCTAACCGCGCTGTCCCTCCCCGTCCCTCTTCAGACTATTGCTTGAAAAAGATACCTTGATTGTTTTCATCAAGGAACGTTTATTGTGATAAGGCTGCTACAATACCGGGCGGCTCATCTGGCAGCTCGCCCTCTCTTCCCTTCGAAAAAAAAAAGTTCTTCAATAGGTCGGGCTTAGTCTCACAGTGGTTCACCTATAAAACTGCGCGGCTAACCGCATAGTGCGTACGTATCCTAAGCATTGGTTGTGTGCCGCAGCGGCTGCACGGGGCGGGTGCGGCTGCGGCTGGGCGGCGGGCAGGCGGCGCGGCCGCTGCTGCGGCTGCGACTAGCGGCGCCCGCGACGCGCCGCCGCCGCGCGCTCGACTGCGACGCCAACTCCAACGGCCGCTGCTGCCGGCAGACGTACTACGTGAGCTTCCGAGCGCTCGGCTGGGACGACTGGATCGTCGCGCCGGAGGGCTACTACGCGAACTATTGCCGCGGTGCTTGTGCACCTTTCCTTAATTACCACTCGCAGGTAACTATTACAAATTATTTGCCTTCATCATCATCATTATAGGTATATTTTGTTGAGAAAAGGTTTATTCTAATTTAGTTTTTTTCCTTCACTATTTTTGAGAAAAGCTTTATATTAGTCTCGGCTGGAATAGCAATTACTGGCTTCGTATTAGTTAAACGGACTCGTAAGCTCTTCCATTTAATTCTCATACTCAGCCAGCAATTGCCTACTTCCAGGCCACGACAATAATCTACTATTACCGACGAAAAGACGTGTTTTTCGCTCTTATTGCGTGCACATAATGTTTTTTGGTCGGCAAAAACCGATTCGGCGTCGATAGATGTCGATAGATGTTGGCAGTTTGAGAAGCTGCAGTCAACGCTTCATCATCATCATCATCTCAGCCGTAGGGCGTCCACTGTTGGACATTGGCCTCCCCCATAGACCTCCAGTCGCTTCGGATGGCAGCGGCCTGCATCTGAACTCGCGGCTTTAACCAAATCAACCGTCCATCTGGTTGGTGGACGTCCTACGCTGCGCTTGCAATCCGCGGTCTGCCTTGCCTTATTTTTATTTTATTGTCTGTTAAATACTCCTCTCCACTTTAATGTTGTAGGTACTGAAAAGTATGAGACTATGCCCACTAGCAGGTTTCCTAACCAACCGTCGCCGTATACATTTCGTTCCAGCAGGGCTACTATGAAACTCGATACTCGAAGTTCGTATCGTACCATCCTTCTCGCTCTCGTATTAAATAGCATAAGTGTCAGAGGGAACACGAACTTCGAGTTTCGTAGTAGCCCTGATGACCCGTTCCTATTGCGGTCATGGCATGATAAGGTGTAATGGACGCGCAGGTGGTGGAGGCGGCGCGACTGGAGCGTGCGGCGTGCTGCGCGCCGGTGCGCTTCTCAGCGCTATCCCTCATCTACTTCGGCGCAGACTCCAACATCGTCAAGCGCGACCTGCCCGAGATGGTGGTCGAGGAGTGTGACTGCCCGTAGCCTCTCTGTACCGGCACCAACACTGTGAGTCTAACATTACGCTACTCCCCCACTGCTCAACTAGTTTGCTCAACTGCTTAAAGTTGAGCAATGGGTAATACCAACCGCTCAACTGGAAATTGCTCTAATATGAATAGTTGAGCAGTGGTTAAGGGAACATTATGTACGACCCACTGATCAACTAAACCATCCTCCCCACTGCTCAACTATATTGCTCAACTGCATAAAGTAAGTTATTAATTACTTTTTAAATACTTTAAATGAAAAAATGCTTTTTATTTTTACTGAATGTTATTTTCATAATTATTTTTTTCCCCAATTTTAATCGACACAGAAGTCGATGGAACTTCGCTAACGCGGAGCTCCTGCTTTTGTTTGGTTTTAGCCCTTCGGGCGATGCAAACATGTTTCTTGTACTTAATTCTCCTCAAATCACCTAAAGGTACTTAATATGCTAAATAGTATACTTAATTCACCTAGATGAATTAACCCAGGTGAATTAAGTCTACGGCGGTAAATATAGTTGTGCAGTGGGGAAGAAGCGAACAATTATGAGATGCTATAGAGCATAACATGTTCGGTAACACAAACTATGTTCTACTGCTCAACTGCTCAACTAGTTGAGCAATTTAGTTGAGCAGTGGGGAAGAAGAGTTCTCCGCACTATCTCTCATCTACTTTGGCGCCTCCGACATCGCCAAGCATAACGTGATAAGATGGTAGTCGAGAAGATTGTAACTGTCCGTAAACTTTCTGTACCTATACCGATAGTGTGAGTCATTTAGTGGGTTCCAGAAGTAAAATCATACCATATCGACAACACTTCGTCTACCCAATGGCTTATGGACTTCTTGCTGCCCTGATTTTTTCTCTGAAGTTTATTGTATTATCATGGCATATCCGCAACAATCGGAAGGAAAGTAAAGCGGCAATTACACTAAGTCGTTCGCCGAATGCTGCATGCGGCGACCGCAAAAGTGTAAAAGAACATGGTAGTATAAGACACCTAAGAAGTTTGACAAGTTCGGCGACCGCGTTAGGTGAACGACTCAATGTAATCGCCGCTTAAACTCCCGAGTTCTTTCACATTATTCCTATGAAAAGGGCTTCTGTTTAAAACCGCATCTGCTAGATTATCATAAAATACATTTGATGTAACTACATATTCTATGCAAATAAATCTTCTATCTACATACGAGTATCTCTCTAAAGAAACTATTAAGAGAAATTTATTTACTTACTTAGATTCCGATTTGTGGTCGTTCACTATGACGATGACGTTCACCGGGATGGGTGACACTTGTTTAACAGTTGACGTCTTCAAACTGATGATTAAAAAAAGTTCATAATAATATTTATTTCCAGATGGTGTAACCGTGTGTTGGCGTGTGTACATAGCCGTCGCCTGCGCTGCGCCCGCGCCGCCCGTCGCGCTTCTGCCGCTCGAATCCGATTATGATTAATATTCTCGACTTGTGTAATATTTTGTTCCTCGCGTTCGAAAGACTATATCCTAAAATCGAATAAAAATGGCCGTCTACGCGCGGGTCGCGCTGCGCCGCGCGGGTCGCTGGTGCGCGCGCATGCTTCGCAGTTCCCTATCATGTTACATAGCTTCCCTATACAGATACCTACAGATATAAGTCAAAGGCTTTCCCGTGCGCGCGGGCCGGCACGCGCCGTGATGCGACGCCACGCGGCGCGGCCGCGCGGCGCCCGCCCGCCTCGTGCGTAGACACCCTAAATAATTTAATACGCCGTTTTCTTTCACCGTTTTGGTGATCGCTTGTAATTATTGTAAACTGTATTATAATAATTATTATAATTATAATAATAAATCAACTTTTTCATAATTATTACGACTTCTTTTATTTGTGACCTTTTTTAAACATAACCCACATATTTAGATAAAAGGGTCAGATATTTTTATTATTTTATTTTTTAAACAGATATTATATAAACCACATTTATTAGAAAATTACTTTATTATATTTTGATAATATTTATTGAATAATTGTAAAGTCAAATTATTTAAACAGGATGTTATAAAATATGAATAAGTCAGGACATTACGCCCTGGAAGGGCATACAATAGCTTAAAAACTAAACAAATATTTAACATTGTCGTAGAATCATAGCTTCACTAAAATTTAATTAAATTACGTTATAAACTAGCATCATTAAGAAAGTCCTTAACCGAGTATTGCATTGGGGATTGTATTACTAATTAAAATACATTTATAATGGGGGTTCTTCTTACACATCTGTAGGTTAGTCTTTGGTAATAATAATTTATTCCTATACCTACTTCGCTCTAGTGTTTTCCTTGTCTTTCCTTAGTTGAAATAAAAGTGAGTGAGTGAGTGTGAACAAAAAGAGCGGCTTGTAATATATAGATACAAGAAGGTACGGTTAGTAGTCTAAGCTGGCGTCATTTCATGATATGCCTAAAAGTTGGCCAGGCATATCACGATGTGCCTGAGAAACAATACTTGATCTTGGTCTTGATATTTGCGGATTCTTCATCAATATGTTCTATTTGTACGCATTGTTTCTGATTCTGGAGGTAGGATTTAATTAAACCAATTGTGGGCGAGACCGTGTATTCCTATGCCATATAATTTACTAAGTAATATTTCATGGGACACTTTGTCGTATGCTTTTGTCATGTCTAACAAGAGCCAGAGAGCTATATGATATGTCATTTATATGACTTAGGATGCTTCGTATATGTATATTGGAAAACTGCTAAAGACGTTGAGTGGCGTCTCCTAAATCCATACTGGTTTTTATTTAATAGGTTATATTTCTCTAAAAAGTAATAAACATGATTCGACATACATTTTTCAAATATTTTTGATGCTGTTGGTAAAAGTGCTATTGGTTTATGGTTGATTAACCAATACGGTATTTGACAAGTCCTGATTTTGCCATATCTTAATATTATTATGTAAATATAGATATACAGATAGTGTTTAGCGAAGAGAAAATTTAAATCGGTTGAAAATTACATTTATAGTGATTTTTTGAAAAATCTATATACCTGTCTCTTTCTCAAACGCTTTTCTCTATGCAGCAAGTATGGCGGTACTGGCGTGTGACGTCACATGCCAGTATGTCTTTCTCTGTCTAATCTTGAATTTCAAACCTTTATAACTTTGTTATTTTTAAAGGTAGCTTAAAAATTGTTTTTCTATTCGATAACCAACCCACTTTACGTCTATGGGAGCACAGACGTAAAGTGGGGGTGATTTTTTTCTCATCCAACCTTTTAGTGTGGGGTATCGTTGGATAGGTATTTTAAAATCATTAGGGGGTTGCTAAAACGGTTTTTCGATTCAGTGATTTGTTTGCAAAATATTCAATTTTAAAGTGCAAATTTTCATTAAAATCGAGCGTGAAAAAAAACAACCTAATGCCAACCAACGGCCAACCACCAACCAACCAACCATAACGGCTAAGTTTGCTTGAGAATTATTAGTAGTTAAAGAGTTAATAGCAGCCTAAGGTACAAAATATACCCAAACTTGGAAGATTCCGCATAAAATACGAAATCCTTAGAAAAATATTACTTTTTTTTTCGTAATGGCTATGGAACCCTACTTTTTTTGTAATGGCTATGGAACCCTATTCTGGGCGTGTTCGACACGCTCTTGGCCGGTTTTTACTCTGTCACATTAACAAGTTTGTCAATCTTGTATGGCGCTAGTACGTGGTTGTAAAACGACACAGTACAAAAGTAACCAGCTACTTTTGATGCTGACTGTACTAGGTAGATATAACAGAAATAGTTTAAGTACTAAGGCCAACGTAGGAGTGGATGCAACGGCTTTCCTGTCTATTCAGTGAAGTAATTTTTTGTTCAAACGACTTAAGAAACGTAAGTTGTAAAAGTCTGCAGAATTGATCTGAATAAATAGTACGAGTCTATTAGAAGCCCGAAGTCGAAGACTGAGGGCTTTAATGAGTCGATGTTCGTAATTCTAGTACCGCCCGTGCGACATACAATGTTTTTCATCACATTTGCAAGTAAAATTTTATATTTGTAAAAGAAAATATATAATTGTTCCAAATATTGGCGATACCTTAGGCTGTGCTCTTGGCAGCGTCGCCCTCCCCCTCCCTCGGCATGCGCCGCAGCGTGCGTGTGCATGTGGTCCATGTAGTCCTGCAGCAGCTCGCGCAGCGCCATCAGAACGGGCGCTGACTCATTTACCGACCTTGGCTTCATGACAAGAAAATGTGCACGCGCAATGACTCATTTACCGACCACGGGTTTCATGACAAGCACATTAAGGTCGAGGGTTTTATTTGGGGGGTTGCAACCAAGGTAGCCTGCATGTTACGACACTGTTTAAGAGCAAGTGTGCTGAAAAAGTTTTTTTTTTAAATTAGGTAAAAATAAAGTCCAATCGACACTAAGTAGTATTCGTACGTAACCGAAATTTAGGTTTTGTATTTCAGTTTCGTCCGAAACCGAAAGTTTGTTTGAGGGATATTGTAGTGTATAATTTTTAAACACGATTTACTTGCACTTGTCTTAAGTACCTAATAGGCACGATTAGTTGGTAGTTAGGGTAGCTCTAGAAAAAATAATATTATTAATTAATTCATTCGTAACAACCATTTGGTGACTGAGCCACTCCACGACATCCATTAAATATTATGACACGTTAATAAAATGTTGTTGTAGTGTAGGCACAGAATAAGTAATAAAGTAGTGTAGGCGAATGCAGTAATTATGAATAGTGTGCGTAAATTCACTCGCTTTATCTAGGTATTTATAGGGTTGTCACATTTTCATACATTCTTAAACATGGGTAATTATAAATCAGTATCCGACCGAAACTAGTATTTGCAACCAAAACCGAAACTATTCGATGGCAATATTGGCAATTCAAGTATATAATTTTTAAACTTGCCTTCATTTTAACTTTAGAAATTCTCCGAAATGGAAACCGAAAACTAATGCTCGGTTAAATACTAGCAAATGTCATGAATACATATAATCTATAGCATTTATTCTGTGATAAGTACTACTGAGTCTGAATGGGCTTCTTGTTACTTTAGACGTTTTAAGAATAGATATATTCTGGCTCTTGCTCCATTCCAGATCTAGTGACAGACGTGTCTTTAGCGACTGCCGTGGCTCTAGCCATAACACGGCTTAAGCGACAACCATGGCAATAATGGTATTTCCGAAAGCGCTGGTAGTTTAAAAAGAAGACGTGTAAAAGTGCATATTGCGGCCTATTTACAGAATAAATTATTTGAATTTTGAACTCTGGCTCCAGCGACAACCCTACCTGGCTCTAGCGATAACGCCGGCTATAGCGACAAATCAAGTTCTAGCGACAGTCCTGGCTCTAGCAACACAGACAGTGTCGCGCGATGAATGTATCGGGCACATGACGTGGTGCGTACGATCGATGCCAGGAGACGCGTTGTTTAGATATGTAGATGTCACTAGCTCTAGCGACAGCCCCGTCTATAGCAACAGCTCTAGCTCTAGCGACACCGACACAGAGTCGCGCGATGTATCCAGCACGTGTGGAGACACCACGGCACCGGCCGTGTTGCTAAGATATGTATATATAAGAAGGGATGTCACCGGCTCTAGCAACAGCACCGACTCTAGCGACAGCCTCGTTTCTAACGACAGCCCTGGCTCTAGCAACTGCCCTAGCTCTAGCAATAGTCATGGTTCTGACGACCGTCCAGATGTAGTGGCATTCGTGGCTTTAGCGACGGCAGTGGCTCTAGCGATAGCCGCGGCACTCTAACGACAGCCCTGACTCTAGCGACAACCCTGGTTCTAGGGACACTGTCGCGCGATGTATCTGGCGCGTGGCGCGGTGCGTGCGATCGATGCCCGGAGACACCGCGGCGCCGGCTGCGTCGCTGAGGTATGCAGCTGTCTTGGTCTGCGAGACAAAGCCAAAATTAAATTGGTAAAGAAATAAGCTTGTTGCGATTCACCCAGCGGGATAATTTTGTCTGTGTTTATTCAATAATAAATTATTATTTGATTGAAGAAAATACAGGAGGTCATTAAGCCATCCTTAAGCCATTGAAATAATTTTAATAATCTAAAATTATTACGGGGCAACTCATCTATTCTCTTAGGTAGCTAATTGAATATTCGGACGCAGTGTCTGCGATATAAGTGTGTGTTACGTGGTGTTACCTTGTGCGGTGTTACCTTGGTGTTACCTTGTTAATTTGTGCGGGCATCTGGTATTTTAATTGTCATTACTTATTACTCATATCGGTATGTAGTTATTGCGTAAACGTGTGCCGGTTACTTACCAGTGGGCGGCCGGTCCGGCGCCCGCCAGACTGTCTGCGGCGGCAAACATTCCGGATAATGCACATCTCTGTCAGTTTGTTTCGACTCACGCGTCAGGGCTGCCACAATCGTTCTTCTACATGTGCTAATAATACAAAGCTAATAATGAACTATTATGAACTTATGTCCATAATAATATGTTCATAATAGTTCATTGTATTAGTAAACTAAACTATGCTTAGTTATCCAACGAAGACGATACTATGTAGGTAATAATGCATTTTTTTACTCTTTATTGCTTTGAATAAAAATATTAATATTTGTATTTTTTGTATTTAATATAAATAATATGAAACGCCATTTTGCAAACGCCGCGCCAGCCACGTTCATTAATTTTTTTTTTGCAGCATACCTTGTTAATCACCGGCCAGCGGCCACGCACCACGTCGTAAATCAACATGGAAGTAAGGTTAAATAGACCTACCTAAGAAATAAAGCCTGAATCAAATCAATTACGAATTACAATCACTTCCGTTCTTATAAATTCGCTTATTATACGGTAAAATAAAGAAGTGCCATGATAAAATTTTCATAGAAAACCGAAATTGTACTCTTTCGGTACTTAACTCCTAACTATTATTAATCCACACCATTATGCTTAAAGATGAACAAAAAATATTAACTTGAAAACGATTTATTTTTCTCTACCGTTATCATACCTGCTAAGTACTCTCTTACGTCTAAGTTTACTACCTTCCGCCGTCTAACTTGGCCTAAAAGTTTATTGCCACGACTAGTACCACAAAAACTATAAAGGTATAATTCCAATAGATGAATAGGCACTATACCGTTAAGCGGTTCGAACACAATCCGGGAGTAACGTAAATACGTCGCATTAAAATTTGTATCTCGAAAATGCGTCAAAACTGAGTATTAAGTAATGAACTTTTAGGCAGATTTATATGGCGCGTGGTACAAAATTGTTATTCTGAAAAACCGGCAGGCCCGGTGCCAACCCTAAATGAGACGGAATATGAGATTGTGTGCTAAAAACTGACTTAAATTTATCAAAATAGGAACGTGGTTAGTTAGAAACTATCTTATTTCATTTATCTAGAATGCGCAGCAGCACCCATGCCGCAGAATAGATAATAGACAAGTACCTACCCGTGCCAAAAGTATATCTACCTATAGGTACCTATTTCAGTTTATAATTAGGTTAAAATAAAAGTAAGCCGATTCGCCTTCTTCTTGGAACAATATCTAAGAAAGAAAGCTCAATGAACTAGTTTTTTTTTTGTTAAATTGTATAACTAATGTATTTTAGTGAAAAAGAGAATAAATATTTCTATTCTATTCTATTAATTTTATAAAAAAAATACGCCGAAACAG
Source organism: Choristoneura fumiferana (assembly GCF_025370935.1). NCBI lineage: Eukaryota > Metazoa > Arthropoda > Insecta > Lepidoptera > Tortricidae > Choristoneura > Choristoneura fumiferana. Next base: position 4,089,885 of record NC_133478.1, read on the forward strand.
CTGCACAGATTTGGATGAGATTTTTGCATTTTTTTTGTGTTCATAACATAATAAATAATGTACGTCTGGAATAACACATAGGTAGTTTCGATATTCTCGCGAGATCGAAATGTATTTCCGCATAAATATGTCACAAGTAACAGTATTTGTGTTTTTATACTTACCACACAATAATTACACGTAGCCTACCTGTATGGCTATTTGTTTCGATATTCTCGCGTTATATTAATTTATGTCAGCATGTAAGATGTCAAGTATCCTTATCTTGTATTGGTTTTTTAAACTTGCATACCTACAATGCATTACATTGTGCATGTCGTAACTTCTTATGGGATAATAAATTCAGTTGATCAACAAATACAGCAATGTAGTGAACTTGCATGCAAGTTATAGCAGTCTAAATAGGGCTTAAATGTTTGTCTGGAAGAGATCGCTTTTAAGCGATAAGACCTACATTGTACCCTGCACTTTATCTGTGTGTAAACTTATTGAATTCAGTTGTTCAAAAAATTTATATTGTAGTGTCTTACTTTAAAATATGTTATCATAGTTTAAAGTAACTCTATCTGTCTTTCTCTTAAACCACTGAACCGATTAAGATGAAATTTGGTTGGTAAGTATGGAGATAACTAGTTTAATCTTGGGATGGACATTAATTATTTATGGACATGGGATAGTTTTTATCCCGGAATATTCTCCCAATAAATTCTTCGCAGACAGAGGCAATAGTAAACGAAGTACTACTTATATGATTTTCAGAAAAAATATATTTATTGAAAACGTCAGAGCGGGCGTTGTGGAGGTCAGGAGGGGAGGTCTTTGCCCGCAGCTACTTTGACACTATGCAGGCTACTTCCAGCCAAGAGCGTGTCGGACACGTTCAAGATAGGGTTCCGTAGCCATTACAAAAAAACAATAATATATGTGCGTTATAACACATTAAAAATACTTACTACAGTCTTAAAATTTATTACCAGAAAAAGAGCGTATCTTCACGGCACTTACGTCCTTTTGTTGAGAAGCGCAGTTTTTCGGCAATAACTCAAAAACGGTATATCCGATCATGTTGAAACCAATTTTCGTGCGTTACCTTTCCATATTTTTTGGACAAACGGTGTACAAGAGGGGGGGGGGGGACACCATTTTTGCTACTTTGGGAGCGAGCTTTGCTATTTCCGGAAATCTTCACTCAATCAAAAAAGTTTTTGAGAAACCTTACTATCTTTTCTTCAATATGAGCACGTTGATGCAACTAAAAAAAAACAAACATTTCTGTTACGTGTATGGAGTGCCCCCCTATAAATATTTATTTTTGTAATTTAACTACAAAACTAAATAGCGGCTTTGACAATACATCTGTACTCCAAATTTCATTGATATACATCTTAAAGTTTTCGAGTAAAATGCCTGTGACATACGGACGGACAGACAGACAGACAGACAGACAGACAGACTTGACGAAACTATAAGGGTTCCGTTTTTTCCATTTTGGCTCCGGAACCCTAAAAACTGTATAGATTCAGGCTTTACTCGTACTTTGCTTAGGTCCATGTTGTGACGGTCAATCGAAGAAACATCCGCTGATGATGTCTCTGAAAAGGGTGAAACACGTGTCCGGAGTATTAAAGCTTGAACTTGGCTTGACACACTACCGCGTGTCTAGATAATCTTAGTGGAGGTGGGTTTGCTGCACTAATACAAATATTCAATGTAGCGCGGCTATTTGAATAGCTTGACCGCATTACTTCGCGTAGGAGCAAGTCAAGATTATCCATTTTATAATGACGCGAATGTTAGTTGTTAAATTGTAAATAAACATTTTATATTATTTTTATTTTCCAGACATTACGTTTAGGCCCCATTGCGCGTTTACGATTTACGTAAAATGGCGGTCAGCGTTTTTGGAATCAGCGGAACATCTGTTGGAGGGGTGAAGGAGAAACTGTTATTTATATTAAGCAAAACAGATTTTATTATAGAGACTACCAAGTAAGTGGTTTGCCATTTTTAGGGATCCGAAGTTATCAAAATGAAAGACGAAGAAAGAAAATCATTAATTAAATTCGTGACATAAAAATAGAATGGAAATATGTGTAGTTCAAGCTCCCGGAAAGGATGTAGGATAGTATTAATCCCGAAAAATTACATACTTCCCGCGGGATAGAGATACACAATTCTTCACTGGGCGAGTATTGAATATGTAGTGCTTACTAATACGGGACCATACTTTTATTTTTCACAACGATCGTGGCAAAATACCAATAAGACAATGATGATGATGATGATGATATCAAATAACTAATCCTGCCGTGAAGCAGCAGTGCTTGCACTGTTGTGTTTCGGCGTGGAGAGTAAGACAGCCGGTGAAATAACTGGCACTTGAGGTATTCCATCTTAGGCCTCTAGGTTGGCAACGCATCTGCAATACCCTGGTGTTGCATTTGTCTATGGGCGGTGGTAATCTCTTACCATCAGAAGACCCACTTGCTCGTTTTCCATCCAGTCGAAAAAAAAAAAAATATAATAATAACTGTCACAGAGATTCAGATGACTACATGTTTTAGTGATATTTTGCCAGTAATACAGTACAAAAACCTCTGCACGGAAGTTAGAACCTAAAATCATATTGCCCTCTCGCTCGTTTGAGACAAATGGCTTTTGTGCCGTTTACACTTTACATACGAACATTTAAATACGATTTTAGACACATCACTTCTATGACCTTAAATGCTACGCCGGTACTCGTTTAACAGGTTTTAGAAAGTTTTTTCCGTCCCTCTCCAACGCCAGTTACCGGCACTCTTCATCTCGCTCTAGCCTCACGTCGTGGTCCATTCAGTGTTGTGTTGAATCTGTGCGTATACGCACATACTCTACAGTCGTAAACAATCGCGAATTTTAGTTTTGAAAATGGACGAAAGTGAAAATGTAAGTAAGTTGTTTGTGTTCTGTGCAACAATAAACAATACTTAGTTAGGCATAATTTATAGTTTTTGTTTGTTGTTCTAATTTATCGGAAATTGCACTTAAATTAACATACTTGGATTGTAGCTTTTATCGCGTTTATCATGTTTTCAATAAAACTTCCCGCAGTGAAATTAAAACTTTACATCCTGAAATAAAAATACAAAACCATACACATATGAAATAAACAAAAAAACAGAAATAGGTAAGTATGTAGTGAGTGAGCAACAACAAAAAATAGGGTTTTGATTGATATGAAACAGAACGAATATAAATGAACGTGCTAAAGTAGGTTGGAAACACCATACAGAAGAAACACCATACAGAACATATACCTACAAGGTAGGCACTTACGAGTATTTACAAGGTATTTTTCTGTTATCCTCCAAATGTCGATTATGTCTTTCAAAATCTTTAATAGAACACTATTACGTAAGTTATTTTTCGTTCGTTTCTAATCTCCGACGCTAAAAGAGGGTTAATAGAAGTTTAGACTCAGTATCTGTGTGTCTATCCGTGGCTTCGTGTGGGTACCTAGTGCCATCCACGAAGACGCGTGATTTTGACAAAATTGCACATTAATGACATTGTAATAAGAACCACGGCACGCGTCATCGTGAAAGACTCTACCTATATCTCTTAAAGGGATGAATCGATTTCAATAGAACCATTAAATCTTATTTAGTTCTATGATATAGCTACTTCAAATCCTATAGTTGAATTTCTTACTTAGGACAATCCTAAATGCAAAATCTTGGTGAATAGTTACCAAAACATGCTCATGTCCATATCGAACATGCATGAATTCGCCACTAGAGGCGCTAGTGTAGCGTGAGGTCTCCGAAATGTCAAATCTCATAGTATTTGGGTGAGCTACGCGGGTTTATTTATAATTAGAATGATTTTGTGAATATTTTGCAATATTTGAAATTAATTATGGCAAATATGCGTTCCGGGGCAATGAATGTCTGTTTTTTGAGACAGTTTCGTCTTTCAGAAACCTTTGTCCTCCCTTTTTCCGAACAAAACGGGGACTATGCAACACTGTGGCATGCTTGATATTTTTATGGTACGGTTTTAAGGTGTATTGAATATGATTTTAATCTAAACTTTGTTTTCACGCCCGTAATAACAGACTTTGAAAGCCATACTTAAAAACCTCACGCAACAGTGCGCCATCTAGTGAGACAAAAAACGATAGCCCTCATAGTATCATTTGCGGTGGTAAGGTAAACGTATGAACGAGTGCTCGACACTATCCTAATAGTTGACATATTTAATTTTATGAAATTAGCAATAGAGGTGACAGCAGTGTGTCATCTATTGGGCATTGGCGTGTCGAGCTCTGGGACGTTAAGGTACCTTATGTATATATCTACATAATTTAGAAATGCAATGTTTCTATCACTTTTGAATGGGCCACAATAACATTCCGAACTCGGATTTAACATCCTACCGTAAGCATTAAGAAACAAATGTTAATTAATTACAACCCACGCCGGCAAGACATTTTTTTATTTAAAGCGACCTTCAGAGATATTTTAAGAGATGCCCCATCGCATCTTGAATACAAAACAGCCCAAATTGATAAAATTAGCCCAAAGTTCTTGTATCAAAATGCTAATATCGTACGCGCTACACTGAATAACTTATCTCTACAAAAATTGTTTTATAGGTCAGTAAACAACTCCTGGAACCCGAAGCCGAAAAAAAGGACAGAAATAATAGAGATGAGGCCGCAGACAGCAAAGAAAACAAAAACCAAACCAAAAACTACAAGAATTTACACATTTACCTCCTCATCTGTATAATAGGAATTGCTCTAGGAATTCTTCTAGAAATACTAAATGTTCAGAACAGACAAAGACCTTGCAAAGATCAAGGGAACAAGACTTTTAATAAATACTGGGTGTATTCTGCCTACAATGACGTTGAGAACAAGAATGGTCTGTTGAAGCATGTTCACTTAGTTTTAGAAAGAGTTGGATACGAGAAAACCACGAATCAAACGCCTTGGAATCTTCTTTGGTCCCACGATTATCCGTTCAGAGTTTTATACCCCAACCTGCATAAACTAAAGCCACATCAGAAAGTGAACCACTTCCCTGGAACAGGATTCATAACGAACAAAGTCGATCTAGCAACTACAGATTACGAATACATTCCCAAGGCGTTCAAAATACCGAAAAACAAGGAAGAGTTCTTAAAATATGCGTCGTTGAACAAAAACGCATTGTTTTTGGAGAAAAACAATCAGCACAGAGGCGTGTATTTAAAGAACGTGAGTGAAATTGACTTGTCAAACGGGGAAAGTTTCGTTCAAGAATATGTCCAGAAACCGTTCTTAGTAGATGGATACAAGTTTGATATTGGTGTGTACGTTGTCCTGACGTCGGTCAACCCTCTGAGAGTGTACTGGTATAAAGGCGATGTATTATTTAGGTGAGCACGCCTGTCGCTTCTGATGTAATAAGTATTCGTCTAATTATCTCTTTGGTACTGAATTAAACAGTATTTATGCGTTGGAATAATTTTCTGATCTAATTAGTTATAAGACCGAGAAGTCGCTAAGGCTAAAAAAATATTTAGCTTGAATTTAAATATTAATCTAATTCGCGCTACGCTAATGTTACATGCCTAAAGTTGCATAATGGTTTGTTTACTTATATAATACAATACAGGCAATTCACTTTGGCCAAAATGTTAATTACACACCGGGTAGTTTCTAACTTTCTACTGCTTTCTAATAATGAACTGAGCCATGTGTCAAAGTAAAAGTTGTGGTAGAGCTTTACTGTAACCACTTGCTGGGGCCGGCTCGACCGGGTTAGTTTAATACCACACTCCCACAGTATACCGGCGTCAAATTAGTAGTTTTGCTACTGTGTTTCGTACGGTGAGTGGGATATCCGGAGGCCCACATCCCCTCACCCCTTTTACCCCCCCCCCTTAGGCCGGCAACTCACCCGCAGTCCTAATAATACTGTAGGTGTCCTTGGGCGGCGGTGATCCGCATGCTCATTTCCCAGCTAATAAATAAAAAAAGGAAATAAAAAGGTTAACGTTTTCGATTTTAAAACCTGGATCGTTCAAGCGGCCCTAACTCTGTCCCGTGGCAAGTCCACCTTTAATGGCTTTAAATGTCTTAATGTCCCTAATACCGTGGAAAATGGGTCGGGTGCTAGTGTGGGACGCAACCTCCATGGACACTTTAGCCCCGTCTCATCTCCACGGTACAATACACAGAACAAATATAGTGGTCTTGACGCTGGATACAACTTCATTGCCTTCGGCGTCGAGACGCTCGGTCCGTGGGACCCTGGCGCAAGGGAACTCTTCAGCCAACTGGCAAAGAGACTGGTCGACGCCACCGGAGACAAGAGGGCTGGCAGCTTCCTCGCTCAGCGTCTTGGCATCGTCATACAGCGAGGAAATGTTGCCAGCATTCTTGTAATCATGCCACATGGGCCTTTTTTAGATTTATATTTAGTTTTTAATTATTATTATTAAGTTTTTATTGTTTAAATCATTTAATATGTAAAAAATATAAATGGCTTTAAATTATATTTTTTCTAGGTATTGCCCGGCACTGTACCACCCCTTTGATCCCAAAAACCTGGACAAATATGTGATTAGCGACGATTACCTGCCGACGTGGCGGGTGCCTTCGTTGGTACATAGCTACACTGAGCTCGGCTTTAGCATGAAGGATGCCTTTGATATTTATGCTACTTCCAAGGTATGTAAACACACCTAGTACATATTAGTAATTATAGCAAAGATGCAAACTTTACAAGATCGCTTGTATAACGTCTCTGGAACTAGCGAAACGATACTCAAATTTTTCACTCATACTCATACACTTCTGGATGAACTTACATACTGTTTAGCTGGGCGCGCAAGGACCCGAGCTGGGCCATGGGCGTGGGTTGGACTACACCACGCTTTGCGATCTTGGGTCAGCTCTTACCAGCCTTCGACCCCGAGATCCGGAAGATATCACTGAACGTCGTCTCTCCAGCGGTACCTGAGACAACCAACCTGTATAGGTCTACTTGATCGCCCAAATGCCTACGTCCCAACCTCTCCACGTGTCCAAGCCACCGGAATGTGGTCGCTTTTGTTTCTCCAATAATAATGGGCTCAGGCATTCCGGGAAGGCGCTATATAAGTTCCCGCAGTGTTGTTTGTGACCTTGTCTTGTTTGTGAACGTTATTTAGAAGATTTTATTCTACTAACACTAAATTATTAATTATTTTTCATCACACTTGCTCGTCAATGATGTTATCCCATGCCTGTACACTAAAAGACAATGGCCTCAATTGTTCCCGCGGGAATTATGGGTTTACGTAGTTTTCCTCCCCAAGAGAGTTATGACTTTAGTTTTAAAAAGTAAGTAGGTACGTAATTTCAGACTAAAGAGGTTTCAAGTCAGCCAACGTTTTATTTACATCTTTAAAACTTAGCTTTAACCCAATTTTACAAGATAAAATTTTTCCAAGCATCATGAAACTTCGTTATTTTTATATTTTAAATACCTATATCAAATTGTTTTGCAATAATTTTAGTTTAATAGACTCTCGTTAGTCCCCTTCTTACGCCCCTTAATGCACAATGTACTATAAAAATCTCAAATCACTGCTGCTCTGTTAATCATGAATGAAACTGCTTATACATACAAAAGTTTATATCATCGTTCTCTATTAAGGTTCCTAGAATTATCCGAATACGTATAATTTAGATTAACGTGTACAACGTTAATAACAAATAATTTTCTTTTTATTTACAGTTTTATAAAAATATTCAAATGCATTTCTTACTTATACTTAGGTAGAGTCTTTCACGATGACGCGTGCCGTGGTTCTTATTGCAATGCCATTACTGTCTAATTTTAACAAAATCACGCGTCTTCGTGGATGGCACTAGGTATAAGCTCTTACTGACATTATATGTAGGTACAAATACGTAGATCGTATCTATAAATAAGTACCTAAGTAATACGTAGGTATCTATATGCAGATATTTAACATTATAAGTAGTAGTAAATAGTGTATATACCTCATCATTAAACCCTTATTGAACAGTAACTTATTATGTACATAAATGTAGGCGTTTGAGGTTTTTGAATGTTTATAATAAGCATACTTACTTAAGCCCACACACAGTAGGTAGTGGTGCAGCCAAAAGCCAACATTTAAAAAGAAGCTTTATTTGGCAAAATATAACATTTATATCGAAAATACAAACTGAAATATAGATGCACCGAAAAACCAGAAAAATAAGACCAGCGCTGGTCTTATTTTTCTGGTATTTCTGTGCATCTATATTTCAGTTTGTATTTTCGATATAGGTTTTACGGGATGACCGTAAAAGTAACAAAAAATATGGAATTGAAATAAAAAATACAAAAAGATTCCACAAAACCAATCTTATGACATTTATATCCCGAAATAACTAGTTCACATTTTGGTATAAGTGTGTAGGTAGGTACTTATACTGTAAGCTGCATAAGCATTGTGCACTGATTATTTCTAATAAATAAATAATAAATAACTACTACATTATTATATTACATAAGATTTTCGTACGTGAACCCTGGTTTCCTTTCAACCGGCATTTTGATTAATTTCAGGGTTTGAATCCAGCTAAAATGTGGGAAGATGTACAGAAAGCGATCGCGGGCATTTTCCAACTAAAAGAACATCACGTAATTGATGCTGTAAGTATTCCTACCTGTACAGTCGCCATCAGATATTTCGGAGCGGCCAAGGTGCTCAAAAATGTCGTAGCATGAACTCTAAAGCCTTGAGCATAGAGTGCATGTTTCGATATTTTTGACCACCTCGCCCGCTCCGAAATATGTGATGACGACTGTACAGTTTTTCGTAATCAATTTGGCTATTATTTCTTTGGCAGATGTAAGGAATTTCCATATGACGTCAGTAGCACAAACAAAGGTTTCATTCTGGTACCCAATTCAGTTTCTATGACTGTAGGTGTAGTAAAACCAGCAAGATTTTTTTAAAAACAACAAACAATGTTTGTTTTTAAGCCTTTCCATTACAGTGGAATACAAATATTCTTTATTGAAAACTACAAAAACGTATGCACTAATGTTTTCGCATAGTAGTCGAAGTGGTGCAGTTGGTCGGTACTACCTACACTGGCGCTTATAGCCAAAAGATCAGTAGCGGCGATAGGGTAGGGCGCGGTGGGGCGACCGTCCAGGACGCCGGCGGACTTAACCTCCTAAGGCCCAACGCCTATTTTTAGGACAAGAAACTACTCATTCCGGCCCAACTAAATATATACATTTGTGAAATATCCACCCAAGATCCTAAAATTATGACATAGACTAAAGACCAGTGGCGAAGCGTCCATAGAAGTTCTTCTTCTGTTACAGGACGCAACTTATTTGTGAAGGATGTGGGCGATCTTTACTTCGGCTTTACCACGGAAATATCTGACGCTATACGCCACTGCTAAAGACACGTTTACTTTCATAAATATGTCGCTGATGATATTGATCGCTGATATTACAATTCAAAGTTCTGGGCTGCAAGCACATATAGGGTAGAAGTACCGTTTGTGGCCACTGTACCGTTTATGGTCATTTATTGTTTAAATACACGTTTGAGATAAATTTATAATATGAAATCATTATAAACTTTATTGGTTTCAGTATAAACTTTTGAAAACTCACTAAACATATTATTTTAATGCTATAACTTTTTATATATGACTGCAAATGTAAAATGGCCTAATGTGGCCAAAACCGGTACTTCTGCCCTACCTAAAATTAGGACACTGGGTCTCCATTACAAATGTCCTAAAAATAGATTGGGCCTTAGGAGCTTAAAGGGGCGCCTGCAGGCGCTCCTCAGGGTATCCTATACTTTCTAGAAATTTTCCAAAAATTGGAGGCGCCGTGGAAATCTCGCCCAGGGCGCTGGAAGTGCTAATACCGGCAGTACCGATGAGTTCAAATCCCTTCCGAGCACGAAAAAACTTTTTAATTTTTAAGAAATCCTAGATTTGGTAGCTTTATACGTTATAATAATTTAGAACTGTATTTACAAATGATGTGATGTCAAAAATCAATCCCCTGTTCATGTACATGTTTATGAATTCGACTGTACTTAGCCTTAAAAGGTCCAACCACTATTTATAGATAAGAACCTTCTCGTTCACATTCATCCACGAGCATTTATATTGATCTCTTTGATGCATTGATACATTTCTAGGAGTTAAAGCCTTCACTGAATGGACGCCCACACCGCTTCCCAAGATGTATTACCATTACTAATAATCTGCCACATAACGTACAAATAGACTACTAATCTAAGTTCAATGCAAACAAATTAGGATCTCATTTGAAAGGTATTATTCAAACAAGGTCACATAGTGCTTACTAAAGATTAATCTAACTTGGCATCTAGCTATGATATCTACCTACAGTGGGGGGTGGGAAAATTTTCGCTAAACAACATGGAGCGATAATCTTACCTAAGCAAGTTGGTGGTGAGATGAAAAAAGATGAAAAACTCCCCGACTTTATCATTTCATAGTTCAATATTTCCAAAATCGGTGAACCTATTTTTATCAAACACAACTAAGGACCACGGCAAGGTAAACTCGCTTTCACGTAAAAAACTGCATCGAAATCGACCAACCGTTCGAGATGCCACAGATCAGGGTTTCTCAAACTTATGGCTCCACGTACCCCTGTTAAAGTTTCTAGACGACAGCGAACCCAACCCCCCCCCCGAGGATAGTTAGGTTAAATAAACTATTTTATTTCAATCAATCATAAATAATATAATGTAAATATAGGTAAAACGTCTACAGTTGATTTCGAAATAACAAATTTCAAACAATTACAAATGTAACATAAGTAACAAATTTGGGAGTTAAAAAACAATTTAGATTAAAAATCATCTTAATCATCTTAAACCCCCATCACGTAAAAACCCTCGCGAACCCCCTACCGTAAAATAATAGCGAACCCCTAGTGGTTCGCGTACCCTGTTGAAAAAAAAGACCAAAAGTTCCAAAGACAAACTTCTCAAAACACAGACATTCATTCCCGTAACGCATTGCCATAATTAAATCAGGTTAGCAAAATACTCAAAAAATCATTACAAATAAACGTCCACGCACATCTGGTGACATTTGACTTTCGGAGATCACGCTAAACGCGGCCTTTTCAGCAGTGGGTGGATGTGGGCTGATTTAATTGTTTCATCTTTCAGTTAAAGAACTACCCGTCATCGGACAACTTCTTCGAGCTGATGCGCGTCGACCTGGTCGTCGACGAGGACCTAAAGGTGTACCTGCTGGAAGCCAACATGTCTCCGAATCTCAGTTCCGCGCACTACCCGCCCAACCAGCTGCTTTACGAACAAGTGTTATACAACTTGTTCGGGTTGACCGGCGTGGCGGATCATCTGAAGGGATATAATAGTACAAATGTTAAGTAAGTACCTTTGATGGTACACTGACTTATAGGTAGTGCCACAAGAGTTGAAGTGAATGATTACACACAGGCTACCTTTATATTTTGTTATTGTGAGAGGGAGGCAAACGAGCAAGCGGGTCATCTGATGGGAAATGAACACCACTGCCCATGAGTACCAACTACTCAAGGAGAGTCATTCATTGGTCCGTTGCCGGCCTTTTAAGAAAGTATAAGCCCTTTTCTTGAAAGTTCCATTCAGTACCTACATGACTGTTGCATTCTGAATGAAATGTTGAATTTATCCACAGTCATTACATGTATGACTCTTTTTGGTTGATGGTCAACTCTGCTGATATATACCTTTTCTGTATCATAAAGTTCAAAGTAAGCCAAATATCTTTATTTAATTTGGCTATGACAAGCACTTAATGAATGTAAATTTACCAGGCTCGAACAATCTCATGAGTCCGCAAGAACTAGTTTGTTCAAAAGTAACTCATGGTTGCATATGGCCTCGCGAGCTGAGGGTCCTAAGCAGCGCCGACTCTACCTTGTTGTCAATAGAGCGAGATCGCTACATTCCGCTCCTAAAAAGGGCCATCATTTTTGAAAGAAACAAGAAAGTATAAGCCCTGTTCTTGAAAGTTGCCACTCCTCTTGCTCTACCCAGGGCCGGCACTGGTCGTGAGTTCGAACCATAGTTTACATCTCTGAGTTTTTCGGAATTTATGTGCAAAATTACATTTGTACTATACGAGCTTTTTGGTTAAAGAACATTGTGAGAAAACCTGTAGATAGATAACCTGTAGGTAGATACTAGATAGGTAAATTACAATTAATGACATGATTACTGATTAGATAAATATCTAACTAGTTGACCATAGACGACCGGTTAGAGAGACTGACTATGAAGCTTAAGGTTCCGGATTCGATTTCCGGTCGGAACGATATTTGTATGAATAATATAGGTAGGTACGAATGTTTGTTCTCGAGTCTTGGGCATTTAATATGTATTTCAGTACGTATTTATCTGTATAAGTGTTTATCCGTTACCTGGTAGTCGAGTACCTACAATATTCGTCAAAAGTAGCTGGTTACTTTTGTTCTTTGTCATTTTACAGTCACGTACTTAACGCCATACAAGATTGACAAATGTGTTAATGTGAGTAAAAAAGTAACCAACTACTTTTGATGCTGATCGTACCTACCTACAAGTGTTGCTTAGTTTGGGACTAGCATTAGGTAAATAAATTGATGGCAATCAGTGGCGTAGCTATGGCTATGGCCAGATGGTGCAGTGCACCAGGGCCCCGGAGCTCAGGGGGCCCCTAATCTAAGCTTTGAAAAGAGACGAGCAAAGAGAAAAGAAAAAGAGAAAAAAAACTTGTGAGCACAACAATTTTTTTATGTTTTTAAATGAACATCAACAATTACAGAACTCCTGATTTAAGACTTTCAACAGATGCGCCAAGCGTCCTTGATAAGCATATTGTGGTGTTTGTTATCGTTTAGTTTTGAAGGCCAACATAACATAATAAGTTCAAGCTACATGGAACTTAGCCGTTATAGTTTTCCTTAAAAGTTTGATATACTTACTACCAATCTGAATTTTTTCAAATTTTTCCACCCACCGGTTTAGATTTTAAAGGGGGGAACGCTCGATTTTAATGAAAATTTGCACTTTAAAGTTGAATATTTCGCAAACAAATCACTGAATCGAAAAATCGTCTTAGCAAACCCCTAATGGTTTTAAAAGACCTATCCAACGATACTCCACACTAAAGGGTTGGATGAGAGAAAAAAATCACTCCCACTTTACGTCTATGGGATGTAGGTACCCTAAAATATATTTTTTTTAATTTTTAATTGTATCATTTTGTCGGCATAGTTTACTTATATATTAGAGCAAAATTACAGCTTTCTGGCATTGATAGTTCCTGAGCAAAGCCGCGGACGGACAGACAGACAGACATGGCGAAACTATAAGGGTTTATTTTTTACCATTTTTGCTCTGGAACCCTAAAAACGGTCATCAGCAGTTCTAAAAATAAATGTAATAGGCAAGTGGGAGTATAAACACGAGTTTGTTCAAGTATCTGGGTTGGAAATCAACATCGTTACCAGAAGTTATAATAACATAGGGGTTTACATGTAGGCTTTGCGTCGTTACCTTCGTAGGTATTGACGTAACTTTAAATAGGTTACCTATTTACATTTCATTATAAATATGGTCCCGCTAATGTGCGAAAGATATAGTTTAGGTAGGTAGGTAACACTAACTACTACCGTAGGTGTATGTACGAATAATGTACGATATTTACCTACCGGATGATGCTGTGACCAAACTTCCTTCTTCCTGACAAAAAAAACACCGACAAATCACGGAATAGCTACATATTTCCGTGGACCTTTGACCTACTTGTGCCTGTCTTTAGTTTAATATTTATGAACTAAAACAACTAATTTGCTCACCCGCGACCTTATTATGATAGCTACGCTTATGCCAGATATGCGTGTTCATGCAGGTCCTCCACCTCCACACTGTAAGAACACACATATTACGAGTAGACTTACTGTGGTAGTAGGAATTTTGCAACATACGAGTAACTTGCCCGTATATCTCATAGTAGTCTGTGAATCTTATCTTACTTACAATCTGTTTCAGAGAACAAACAGCTGCTAAAAATATGGTGACCGCTGACAAGAACCTAGCAGTGTGGGGGCACGAGTGTGACACCTTCTGCAAGGGCAACTGCGAGAGCTCCCTCCTGATTTGCAAACTGTGCCGGCCTTGCATCGATCCTGACCTCAAGAGCAGCCTGAAGAGGGCTCATAAGGAGTTCCTGCACAGGGGAGATTTTAGAAGGCTTGCGCCGCCGCCCATGGTAAGTAAGTGGCCTAAAAGCAAAGTCAGGGCCGAATTTAGAGGTCTGGAGGCCTTGGGGCTTTGGAGGCTTTGGGAGATTTTGATATTTTACTGATTGCCCGATTGAAGTGAACAAATATAGATGAATATGTAGTTGTTTAGGTACGAGTACTAAGTGTTTACTTACTCGTCGGAATTAGTTTTTTTTTTGGATGTGGCTGTTACCTCGTTAGCCCTCCCCTAAATCCGGCCCAGAGCAAAGTCAACGAGACGAGATATACATCATCCTTGTCATCATCATTGCCATTATAAGTATTTATTTATTTATTTATTAAATGCAATTCACATGTCAAAAGTACAATACAGCACTAACATTATGAAACCCGGAAGGGCGCAGCATTTTTAAGAGAGAGAGAGTTTCCAAAACAATAAATTGGTATCTTAGAATTAGTATCTTTTTCTTGTTGGCCTTAGCTTATATACTAATAAGAGTACTCAACCGAAAGGAACAGTCTAGGAGACAATAATCAAACAAGGGTCCTTGAAAAAATTTATGAGGTCTGATGATTGGATCTTATGGAAATCGAGGGAACTCTTCAAATGATGTAGGCACACCTATAGTAAATTGGATATATTTAGTAGTACGTAACTCGTGCATTTGCTCTTGAAAATCATCATTTGGTGAAGTGGAACTAATGATGAAGACCACAGTTGCCTATTGGAGTTACTACTCAATAACGTATTTCACGGGTTGAATTTTTATTACTTTGACACAGTTGCTAAGCAATTTATGCCCCTCGTAATGCACGCAATAAGTAATTAACGTCTCTGCATCGGAAAAAGCAATCTTTCGTAAAAGGTGACGAGCAGATGATATTAAACTATTGTATCTTAGATTGTTTACACTAAAAAGCGTGATTTGACTTTTTTTTTTTTTTTTTATTCAACTGGATGGCAAACGAGCAAGTGGGTCTCCTGATGATAAGAGATCACCACCGCCACCAGGGGGATTGCAGATGCGTTGCCAACCTAGAGGCCTAAGATGGGATACCTCAAGTGCCAGTAATTTTACCGGCTGTCTTACTCTCCACGCCGAAACACAACAGTGCAAGCACTGCTGTTTCACTGGCTACAAAAAACCATAAAAATAATTTTCTATCAGTCTGAAGTCGGTTGGTGCCTCAGCACGAGCCAGCAGGAGTGATTGAAGCCCAATAAAAAGTGCGTACGTGAGGTGGATGACTATAGGTCCACTCCTGCTGTCTCGTGCTGATGCTGAGGCACCAAACAACTTCAAACTGGTGGAAAATAATTTTCATGGTTTTTTGTAGTTCAATTTTTTGTTATACATTTTTTTTTATTTATAAATTGCTTTCGTCTCCAGTATAAATGTTAAATAAAATATGGTATGAGGGGATAACCAATAAGTCATAAGTACATTGAATTCAGATTCAAATAAATCTAAAATGACCTTTACTAATTTAAAGGAGTAGAGATCTCGTTTTTGAAACATGATAATGGGTAAACAGATCTTGCAAATTGTTTCCACAAACAAAGTGATTTACACATTGTTTTTGTTGTTACTTTCAGTTACCAGGCGATCAAGTGGACTACAAATATTTAGAAAACCTCAATGAAGCAAACAAACTCCAACATCTGTGGTATCAAGGGAAATGCAACATCGACAGCACTTGGTGTACATAGTCAAAAGAAAAATAAGCTATTATTTGTTATACTATATAATAAAAAGTTTCATACAAACATGTTCCAAACACAACGGTTTTAACCCTGAACAAAACTTTTATACTTAATCTCAAAGGTATTAATAAAACTATTGTACCATTGATTGCAGCAATCCTAAAATATAACTGCCAAGATCCTCGTCCTGGTTTGTCCATGAAACATAGATATTTTTGGTGTTTTCTTCATCACCCTCAACTTTAATGAGAACAGATTCTACAGATATGTTACCATCTGAAATGGTAATTGACCAACCGGAGAGCTTCTCTGTCAACAGAGCTTTGAGTTTCTCTGCAGTCTTAACAGCTGGGCCGGGATCATCCAGGCGCACAGTACTTGTGAAGCGAATAACATGCCTATTGATACCAATCTCATCACACATTTCATCAATGTCTATCAGAGAAAGTCTATTGTCCTTTACGCACAGTATTCCATGAACTATGCGGCGCCTTTTTGGGTCTGGAGGTTGAGCATTGTACCTCACAGCTTCTGCTTTTAGCAACCTTAAAGACACATCAATTGGAATCTTAGTTGGAGTAGTGATGGTGCAGGTCTCTCCATTAGCAGGCATGTAGCAATTGATCTTGAATTCCTTCTCAATTTTATCCTTCAAAAACTCCATTTTCTGTGCCTCACCATGGACTAATAAAACATTTTTAGGCTCACAGTACTGAATCAGTTGCATTATTCCTTTGGCATCAGCATGAGCTGAGAAGGACATGTATTCTACAGCCATTTTAACTTCAACAACTTGTCGGTTTTCAAATTCTATCTTTTTGGCTCCATTTAAAATCTTGTGACCAACAGTGCCTTGTACACAAAATCCTGGCATTATGACCATGTTCTGTTCATACGGTGCCCATTTCTTGAAAATGTTTAGTGAGAGCCCAGCATGCAACATGCCTGGCGTAGCAAACACTACCATAGCTCCTGGATTGTCTATGTAGGATTTATCAAATGGTTTAATGTGTTTGAAATCAAACATGTTTCTTTGAACAAATGTTTTTCGAATTTTTTGATTGGTCCAAGTGATAAACATTTTGTAGTAATTATTAGCTTTCTCTGTCAAACCCAAAGCAAAGTAAACCGGGCACTTCAAGTTCATCCGTTCCCAATAGGTCTCTAACAAGATGCAGAGTTCCTGGGCTCTTCCTAAAGCAAACACAGGTATAAGCACCTTACCACCTTTTTCAACACATTCATGTACTTTTTTGAGAAAATCTCTCTCACGGCATCTTTTTGAATCTCTTATAGTTGTTGCATAAGTTGACTCTGAAATAAGCAGGTCAGGTCTGCATTTATCTATCCAAGCAGCTCCTAGATGCCTATCAGGTGTCATGTTGTAGTCTCCGGTGTATACAACAGACTGAGATCCGACCCTAATCCAAAACATAGCAGCACCCAGAACATGCCCAGCATAATAAGCTTTGATTTCTAAGTCATTATCAACCATTACAGACTGATGCAGAGTCACAGCTGTAACTTTTTTGATGCAATCCTTGATCATCTGAGATGTAAAAAAGTTTGATTCACCTTTCCTTTCGACGGCGACTTTTCTCATGTCTTCGAGTAGTATAGGCGCTATAGCTTTAGTCGGGTGCGTCATATAGATAGGGCCAGTGTAACCAACCATTTCAGACATGTAGGGGAGAGCGCCGCAGTGGTCGAGATGGAAGTGGGATATGATGACGCAGTCTATCTGACTGGTGATGGGACCTTCTGGAACGATATACGAGAAGTCTGGAAATCGGCGTTCATCGTTGTAGCCCATGTGCATCCCACAATCGAGCATGATGTTTTTCCCGCCCATGGAAAGTAGGATGCAGCTTCTTCCGACATCCTGTCCCGCCCCCAGAGGGGTAATCTTGATGTCGGGCATCACACACGCGCGATTCGCTACCGCTTATATTGCGGCGCAGTTACGCGTGCTGCTGGTTCACAACAAACAACTGACCGGTTCAGGTGTCACAGACAGCCATATACGATTCAATATGTACTACACACTTGACGACAAACCATTAATCTCTGTCCTGTCCTTCACTAATGATATTATAACCTATTCTTTTTTATCAATCGACGAGTTTGCTTCTTATTTGTCACATGTAAGATAATTTGTTCTTGTATATTCCTAATTTTCTATCGTTTTTGTAGGTAGTAAGTAATTGGTAAATCAACTTGTCAAATCAGAGCTGTCAGACTATTTCCTTTTAGGGATTTTTAAAGGATCATTATGTAGGTTACATAGAAGTTTTAAGTAATTATCTTGTATTTTCTGGATTGAATATTATACATAAACTAATAAGAAAAAGAAAAAATACTTTTAGAAATTACATACATACATATTCTTTTTTTTATTGATAATATTTTATTACTTGGACTGGATCTGGATGCTGAATTTTATGAGCCACTTTATTGTATTGCCAGATAAAAATACAATATGAAATTGTTTTTGTAGCGTTTAATTGGACTACTGAAACACACTAGCAGGGCTACTACAAAACTCCAAACTCGAAGTTCGTATCGTACCGTCCCTCTCGCTCTCGTATTAAATAGTATAAGTGTCAGACACGAACTTCGAGTTTCGAGTTTCGTAGTAGCCCTGCAGACACCACTACGTTTTGACATTTCGTTTGATGACTGACTGACATGTCAGTACTATAAATAGGAAATTTAAGACAAGTTTTTATAAATTAGTACGTAAAATAAAAATAATTAATACTACGAGACACAAATTAAAATCTTAGGCTAATTCGTTCTTTAAAGTAGCTTAGCGGGGTACATCATACCGAGTCGTAAACCGCTATTTCGCGCGATAATGTTAATTGAGTATGAGTGTTTGTGATAAGCTTATCAATCGGCATCCAGCGACACCGGCTCTCGCAGTGAGGACGTGTACTTTACGCCTGTTGCCTTTATTAGGTGTTTAAAAAAATACACTAGGAAAATATAAAGAAAATATCAAAAATGTCTGGAGAAGGATCAAGTACTGGAGGAAACAAGAAGGTGGCTCTTATCACCGGTATCACTGGACAGGTAATTTAACACTTACTACTACTTTTAACATTTTATGTTTCGAGGAAATGCTGTGCTGAAGTACCTAGTATAGCTGTTAAATGAAAAGTACAGTATGGGCAGGTTCAGGTAGATTTGTAATGTGTTCAATTTGTATTAGTCATAGATTAATTTGTGACCCACTGTTTAATATACTAAGTACTAAGGTACCTTACTAAAAACTACAGATTATAACTTGAAAAAAAAAAACAACTTCATACATTGAAAAGTCACGGAAAATAAAGAATGAATTTATAATGTTTTGACTTTTGAGGTGGAATGTAATAGGAATTCACCAAAAATTCAGCCAAAAAAATTATCTGTGAAAACAAAAAATAATAATAATTATAATTATTATTGAAATAATACACTAGCAGCTCTTAGAGCTGATGCGTGTACATCACTGCACTTGTGTTTTGTTTTCTGAAACATCAAAAATATCTTTCTTTTACTATTTTAAACTGTATCACGTATTTAATGAGTTTTTTTTTTGTTATAGCAGATAATTATTAACTTGTATCTAATATTATTACATTTATATTTTATTTTTCTGCAACACAACACCCTGACCTGTCATCACTGAAGGTTTCAGTTCCAGTTTGTTTGTTTACTTTAATAATAAAATAATAAGTAATGTTCAGTACAAAATCAATTTCTAAATCACATCAAGATTGTAACAGAATAACAATAATTTACAGAAAGTTTTGTATTAATCTTATCATGAATTCTTATTTCCTGTCATCCAATATCCTACTTAGCGACAGGATCCCCTTTGATAACATAACTATTTGATTACTTTGACAAGATATTTATGTAGGAGCTAGAGCTAGTGGAGCAACAACTAAACTATATGGTTAGTAGCAGTAGTGCTAATTAGGGCGTGCAAAACCGGAAGGTTTTCAAAACCGGTTTTGAATTGCGGTTTTGAGAGCCGAAAACCGGAAACCGGTTTTTTCCCCGGTTTTGGCAATGTTTTTAAATATTTTTTTATTATGGTACTAATGGTAGAATTTGAACAATTAAATCATATTCTTAGATAGTTTATATACCCACAATAAAAATTATTTATTATAATTACAATATTAGTTTGGATTTATTACAATCTTTCAATATATATTATAATCAGAACATTACAACTGCGTGAAAAAAAATCAGTTACGTTAACCCTTAAATTGGCACTGTGCATCACCGTGTACGTTAGTTAATAAAAAATCCTATCATCAATTTATATATTTTTTGAAACTTTTATGACTAAAAACTACTAAATAATTTTATGATGAATGGTTGAAAAAATATGTGACTTGGCAATAATTTCAAATTAACGTCAGTGTCAAAAATAAGTTCAACGTGGCGTCGCATTCTAGTACCTAGGGAAAGTTTTATTAAAAAATTTCAACTTTTTTCTATGCAAGTTATGCTTATTATGTTTTGTGTTTTATGAAAAAATGCTAAAGTATACGAACAATTGGTTCTTTTGTGTACATTCAGCATGATTACAACGATAATCACTGTTAAATTAGAACGTACACCACGGTTACCGTCGCCAAGTTTGTGAAGAAGTACTTACATTCAACTACGGTTACCACCATGTACGTTGCCAACTACAAGGTGAATTAACTTCGGTAACCACGGTGTACATTACCAAGTTCCCTGTACATTTTTTTGATTTCAAATTAACGATTTTACGTCCCCTTTTTTATTTTAAATCTTTTTAAACATTATGCTTTTCTTTCTTTGTCTGCAGTGCTTAACATAAAGTCGACCGCATAAGATTTTAGCTTTAATTCCCGTAGAAAATGCATGTTATGATTGTGGCTCTAATCCGGACGAGGAAATTAAACCGCACGCATCGCCACAATTCGATTCTGATGATAGCTCTGATGCACCTTCTCTAAACTCTTCTTTGGAACGTTTAAATTTGCTATACTGCTTATTGGATGAGCATGAGGTTGATAAATATATATGTATATCCAAAACCGATTGAATTCTGAAAGCATGCACGATGCTTCTTTCACCCATTAGAGAAAAAGTTCTGCCCTGGTCATCCACAGTTAATTATTATGATGCTTTGCCCACATTAAACTCTATGCAATCCATAGCCACGCCATCTACACAGAGCGCGTTTCGAACTCAACCAGAGCTAATCTTCAGAGCAACTCATATATGCCCCTTTTTTTCGCTGTTGGAACGAAAACACGAAATTGCTTTCGACAGTTCCACACTATATTTGATTTGGATAGGTACGAGTATTTAACTAAATGTAAACAAACTTCAGTTGCTAGATTTGTCACATTCAAGGATTTAAACATTTTACTTGTCTATCATTGTATGTTCGGTATTGTTTGTAAACTTATCTGTTCATGTCACCTACCCTCGAATCCTTCATACTCCCTATCCTTGGAAAACGCAGGTAGGCATAAAAAGGCCTACAAACGTCAAGAACTGTCACTCTGTCAGTTCAGCCAACGACAGGGTTCGAGTCGGTCGATGTCGAGAGCGTTTCTCCATCCCGCCATTCGCCCACGGTTTCGAGCTAATCCTAATTCATTATCATTACGGTACGCGTTTGCTAGCGCGTTCAACGCTGAAGAGCAGAAGAGGAGTGCGTAAGACCGGCAGCCATAACACCTTGCAGCCACCGTACATCGAACCAGGTACGCGTTTTCCATTTCCCCTTCTCGCCCCTTCATAATTTTTGGTCCTTCACCCCGAATATTTCCCTTTACGGTCCCTTTTCTTTATATTTTCCCAATCCAGGGTGACATCATCTTCCAAATATTAGTTTTTTCAATTAATATTTCTAACTTGTTACTTTTCCACTTGGAGGTAGATTTTCGTTCGCTCCAATACCATAGACAAAACCGGTAATTCTAACTCCTAGTCATCCTTCCTGCAGTTTGACATATCGGTCCAACTTGTCAATCATTTAGTTGGGCAGTGTATAGGAGGCCTTATTTTAATTAACACTAGCAACACTGACGTTTCGTACGTCAGTTGTCACAATTGTCAATTGGGGCATAACCTAGTTAGCTTGTTCAGTTTATCGTCATTAATAATTTGTTTACATCGAATTAATCAACAATGGGAAGAAATAAAAGCGATGCTTGCAATGTTCCTTAATAAATAAATAAAAATAAATGTATTCCTTATTTCTGTCCATTGTAAAGGTTGCCTGGAAGAGATCGCTCTGAAGCGATAAGGCCGCCTATTGCTTACCTTAGAAAATCTCTATGTATATACTTGTTTTCTCTGTACTGTTTACTGTATTGGTGTGCAATAAAGAGTTATTGTATTGTATTGTATTGTTCCTACAGGTTCTTTGGATGATTCACAACAGAAAACTAACATGGTTTCAATGAATGTTCAGGGCAATTTTATGAATTCGTTGTACATCTTGGCGACAGAACTTAGCGGCATATCTGAAAGGGATCCAATACGCGTAGCGAGTTTTAAGGCTAGATATAACGATATCAATATTGTTCGCGATCGTTTTCAGGAGGCTTACAATGGTTTTATGTCGAAATGTGACGATATAAATGTGCGTAAAAACATTGACGGATTGTTTAACAACTTCTATGAAATGTATTATTCGGTTCAAGTGTTGCAAGAATCCATTTTAACACAACCATGTCTTTCAAGGTCAAATCAAGTCTGTTTACCTAAAATTACATTATCCCATTTTTCCGGTGTGTACACTGAATGGCCAAACTTTATCGCTATGTATGATAGTCTCATTCATAACAATACTGACCTTTCGTCTATTCAAAAAATGCATTATTTGCTTAGTGTTTTAGAGAAGGAACCCTTGACTTTAATTAGGCATTTAGAGCTTTCTCATGATAACTACAATATTGCTTACAAACTTTTGAGGGATAGATATCAAAACAAAAGGCTGATAGCGGACAAGCACCTAGAAGCTATCCTATCATTAAGTATTCAACAAAGTCAAAGCAATTTACGCAGATTTGTCAATACACTAAAGGAAAACTCACAGGCATTGGAAGCGCTACAGTTTGACGTTAAGGCATGGAGTTTTATAATGTTGCATATTGTTTTGCGGAAGCTCCCTTTAGAGCTGCGGGGTAAATTTGAAACAAAATACAGCGGCACACCTAATACCATTCCGACATTTGAGAATCTTTTAAATTTTTTGGACACTCATCTTCGGGTGTTGGAAACTGTCAGTGGTACAAAAGTAGCGGCAGCTGTGGTTCAGGGCAATATGTCCAAGGTATCATTTACTGTCAACACTTCAAGATGCATATGCTGCAACGGAGAACATGTTCTGTATACTTGCGACAAATTCAATAATATGACTCCAATTCAACGCAGGGAGTTTGTCACTCAGCAGCATCTATGTTTCAACTGTCTACGGACACATTCAGTGAATAAGTGTATGTCTAAAAGTAGGTGTCAAATATGCAATGGTCGTCACCATTCAAAACTTCACACAGATAAGGTTGATAATCAACTCAAGAATCATGCCGTGCATGAAACCAAATCGTCGGAGCCTGGTCAGCCGCCAAAGCCTGGTCATCCTGAAGCTGCTCTTACAACCTTGAGTTCTTCAGCTCAACCTCTCCACATTCATGGTATTCGCAATGAATCTACTATGATGTTAGGCACGGCTTTGGTCGGTCTGCAGGATATCAATGGGCATTTGCATACTGCAAGAGCTCTATTGGATTGCGGGTCTCAGGTATCCATCATAACTGAGAATTTAGCTCAGAAGTTGCGTTTTCGACGTTCTACTTCTGGCCTTCTTGTAGGATTGGGAGGTTTAAATCCTCAACACACCAGCGGTAGCATAGAGTGTTCAATAAGCTCTCTACTGGATACAGCTCAGCCTGCCCTGGTGACAACTGCGGTTGTTCTCAAGCGCATCACAGGAAGTCTCCCCAGCGTTAAGGTTTCTCCTCAGGTAATGGACGCGTGTAGGGATATCTCGCTTGCGGATTCCAAATGTTTAATTGACCCACTTATTACCCCATTGACCTACTTATTGGCGTGGATCTCTACGAGGAAATCTTTGATGGTAGGAAACTAAAACTAGGAGAAGGACTACCAACGGCTTATTCTTCCATTTTCGGTTGGGTACTGATGGGTGCAGCTCCCATGGCTTCTATCTCTACTAACCATATTGTGGCTCTACATTGCTCTACCAACTTAGATGCGACTCTTACCAAATTTTGGGAGACAGAAGAAGCTCCTTCAAAATTAATTCAAGATCCAGAAGATCTAAAGTGCGAGAAGCACTTCGTAGAGACCCACAAACGTGACAAGACGGGAAGATTCATCGTGAGGTTGCCATTTCAAACAGAGTGCAAACCTTTGGGTGAAACACGCAACAACGCGCTCAAAAGGTTCCACAACCTAGAGCGCAAGCTAATCAAGGATCCGAGGCTGGAAAAAATGTATGTCGCATTCATGGCTGACTATCTTCAGGCTGGTCATATGCGGCCTGCATCGGGCCTACCGTCAAGTGACAGATACTTCATTCCACATCACGGGGTACTTAAAGAGAGTAGTAGTACCACGAAGCTCCGCGCGGTATTCGACGCGTCAGCGGCTAGCAGTTCAGGTGTGTCACTGAATCAGGTTTTGATGTCGGGTCCCAAACTTCAACAGAATATTGAGGATATAATTCTACGATTCAGGACACACGCTGTCGTTTTCACTTGCGATATCAAGCAGATGTACCGGCAGGTGAGAATGCACGATGAAGACTGCAAATACCAGACCATATACTGGCGTGAATCCCCAGACAAACCGTTACAACAATTTGAGCTAACAACCGTTACCTACGGCGTGTCAAGCGCAGCGTATCTGGCCATGCGCGTCATCCATGAGCTCGCAACCCTTAACAAGGAATTGCATCCGGAGGCTGCACGTGTACTAAGCGAGGACACCTTCGTCGATGACGTCATCAGCGGTAGCGGTGATGTGGAATCTGCAAGAGCGCTTCAACAGCAAATAGTGACGGTGCTAGCTCAAGGAGGCTTTCAGTTGAGGAAGTGGGCCAGCAACAGCCCGGAGTTACTGAATGATTATCCCACTGATCACCTCGAAACACCGTTTCGGTTTGAAAACGAGGATAACATTTTTAAAATATTAGGAGTCGAGTGGAGTTCCAGCACGGACAGCTTCGTGTATCGCGTATCAAACCTCGGGAAGTGCCACACAAAACGTGATATCTTGTCCAACATAGCCCGGCTCTACGATCCTTGTGGTTATCTAGCTCCCATTACATTTTACGCCAAGGTTATCATGCAACGTCTATGGGCGTTCGATCTTTCATGGGATGATCCACTTCCTGCCGAAGCGACCCAATCGTGGGATGCCTTTTTGGATGGATTCCATCTCCTAAGTATACCAAGGATACCTAGGTTTATACTAGGTACTCAACCGGCGCGCTATGAGCTCGTAGGTTTTAGTGACGCTTCGGAAAACGGCTATGCTGCCGTCGTTTACCTCAGGGTGGTCGACTCTAACGGGGATATAGGAGTACATTTACTTTTAGCCAAGTCTAGAGTCGCACCAATCAAGCAGAAACTCACCATTCCCAGGCTCGAGCTGTCAGGAGCCGTGCTTCTCGCTCGCCTACTCGGACACGTTACACTGGTGTTGGGGCGCAGGATCACCATAGCGGATACGATTGCTTGGTGCGACTCTAGCATCGTTTTAGCATGGCTCCGTACTCCGCCTCATAAGCTACAAACGTTCGAGGCAAATAGGGTTTCTCAGGTCCAAGGCCTTGTGCCATCCATCGTTTGGCGCTATGTGCCTTCCGGACTTAATCCCGCGGATTGTGCGAGCAGAGGATTGTTACCACAGGACTTAGTGAACCACAGCCTATGGTGGTCGCCATCGTGGTTGAAGGAGGATTCTGCGGACTGGCCATCACAGTGTCGACCGGCATGTGATAACTTACCGGGACTTAAAGGAGCAGCTTCGTCATCATTCCAGGTCATCAACGCAGGAGACAACCAGCCAACCTCCTCTCTCATCAACCGCTACAGCTCCTTGTCCAGGCTCCAGCGCGTGTTAGCGTGGACGATGCGCTTTCTTTATAACTCTCGTCATCCCATCTACAAAAGATCAGGTCCTCTAAACACTTCGGAGTTGAACGCTGCATTGCAGAGAGCAATCAGGTTGACGCAAGAGGAATCATTCGCCGATCAAATAAAGTCTGTTCGTGAAAATCGTGCTCTGCGAACCCATTTTGCTCGTCTACATCCCTTCATAGATTCATCAGGCTTGCTGCGCGTCGGCGGTAGACTTCGGCACTCCAACCTGTCCTACGACGCCAAGCATCCGCTTCTCCTGCCGAAGCGACACCACCTGACGAATCTCATCATCGACTACTTTCATCAGCTCTACCTGCATGTAGGAGCTAATGAACTCATCAACATTCTTCATCAACGTTATTGGATTCCCTCAGCGCGTCGTGTCGTTCGACACCGCGTCTTTATGTGTCAACGTTGTCAGCGCTTAAAGGCCAAACCTCTGGAGCCCTTCATGGGAAATCTTCCACCAAGTCGTGTACGCGAGGCACGCCCATTCATCCGAGTCGGTATTGATTTTGCGGGTCCATTCAGCATAAGGACTTCTAACCAGCGTAAGTCCAAGGTGGTTAAGGCCTACCTCTGCGTCTTCGTGTGCCTCGCTGTCAAGGCGGTCCACCTAGAGGTAACATCTGACTTGACCACGAATGCATTCATGGCTTCCTTTGACCGATTCGTTTCCAGGCGAGGCATGGTATCCGACGTCTACACGGATTGCGGGAAGAATTTTCAAGGGGCTAGGCGCCATCTCAACGAAGTGGATGTTTTTCTTCGCCAACATCAACACGATCTGACAGAAGCACTGGCAAAGGTCAGCGTGAAATGGCACATGAACCCACCGTACGCGCCTCACATGGGCGGCCTATGGGAGGCTTCTGTCAAGTCAGCCAAGCTTCTCCTGAAGCGTACCCTCGGGGAACAAGTACTCACCTTCGAAGAATTGACCACAATCTTCGCCAAGGTCGAGGCAGTACTCAATTCCAGGCCTCTGTGTCCAACATCGAACGATCCAAACGATCTTGAAACACTGACGCCTGGCCATTTCATTATCGGACATCCATTGGTGAGCCTGCCTGAATACGATTTCGATCACACCCCAATCTCACGGCTCAATCGTTGGCAGCTCGTTCAACAGATATCACAACATTTTTGGCGCCGATGGCAGCTTGAATACTTGCACAATTTGCAGCAACGCGCAAAGTGGTGCAAGAACGTGCCAAACCTTAAAATAGGAGACCTCGTTCTCGTGAAAGAGGATAATTTGCCACCTCTTCAATGGCGTAAGGCGCGAGTATCCAAGCTCCGTCCAGGTGCAGACGGCGTAGTTCGTGTAGTAGAGCTCAGGACTAGTACCGGTACATGCGTACGATCTGTCGCTAAGGTCTGCCCCTTACCAAGCTTAGACAATTAAAAGGCGCGAGTAGAAAATCAACTTAGCTTTAACCATTAGTTTTTAAGAATTTCGCTTCAAATCATCTAGTACTTCAAAATCATCTATCGTGAAATCATCTAAAGAGCTCGGTAGCTCTTTGGGGGGCGGTTATGTTCGGTATTGTTTGTAAACTTATCTGTTCATGTCACCTACCCTCGAATCCTTCATACTCCCTATCCTTGGAAAACGCAGGTAGGCATAAAAAGGCCTACAAACGTCAAGAACTGTCACTCTGTCAGTTCAGCCAACGACAGGGTTCGAGTCGGTCGATGTCGAGAGCGTTTCTCCATCCCGCCATTCGCCCACGGTTTCGAGCTAATCCTAATTCATTATCATTACGGTACGCGTTTGCTAGCGCGTTCAACGCTGAAGAGCAGAAGAGGAGTGCGTAAGACCGGCAGCCATAACACCTTGCAGCCACCGTACATCGAACCAGGTACGCGTTTTCCATTTCCCCTTCTCGCCCCTTCATTGTAATACTAACTAGACTAGTGTATTTCAATACAGATAGTATGTTTAGATAGTTTAATGGGGAAATTTCAATATTTAAGACACCAATTGACGGTGTTTTGTTTACATTTAGTTAAAATACCTATACCAAAACCAAGTATAAATGATGTTTTTTTAAAATAATTTAGGTTTTTTTTATATCAAAGTTTACTGCCTGATTGGCAGCGGTAACCAGCGTGTACACAAAATAATGTTACTTTGTTGTTATAGAATTGGCAATGTGCATGGTGATGTACATAGATTTTCTGAAAAACCAATAATGCTAGATTTTTTTTTTCATTTTTCTGTAGACCCTAAGACGGTATTAAATAAAGGCATGATACTGTATCACTTGTTTTTGTATTTTTTTACTCTTGCCAATTTAAGGGTTAAGCATTATTATTTTCAATTACTTTCTTTACTTTTCTAAAATGAAATAACTACCTACCGAATAATTCGTTTAAGTTTGTAGACGTATATCTATTTTAATTGAAAATAATAATGCTTAAAATACGCAGACAGACACATTTTAAGTAGGTTTAAATAAATCGAGGATGTTCTGGCAGAACCGGATAAGTCTAGTGCCAGAGTCTAGTGCGAAGGCCGTCGAAAGGTCAGATGATGTTATTTGTATTTTATTCAAATGTGTATTTCTGTAATTTTTTGTGCACTGTGTAACTTTATTGCCAAATAAATTATGCTTATTCTTATTCATCTAAGTGCACAATATTAATTTGTATACGGTTTTTCTAGATAAATAAAGCAGAAAACATTGAGTATGCCTATATATGTAACTTTAAAAAAATTGCACTTATTCTGTTTTTCCAGAATACCCTCGAAATAGGTAAGATTATCGATTACATTTATTTGCACATATCTAAGCCATACCACATATAAGTACTTTTTAATGTCATTGGTGGCACTTATAGTACTACTAGCTTTTGCC
Source organism: Choristoneura fumiferana (assembly GCF_025370935.1). Lineage (NCBI taxonomy): Eukaryota > Metazoa > Arthropoda > Insecta > Lepidoptera > Tortricidae > Choristoneura > Choristoneura fumiferana. The sequence goes on from NC_133478.1 coordinate 4,118,896, forward strand.
CGCGGCTCCGCCCGCGTGGTATTCGGTTATCGCGCGCTGTTCCCTCGGGAACTGTGCATTTTTTGTTTATGTCACTCTCAGGCCCATAAACTATCTCTATGCCAAAAATCACGTCGATCCATCGCTCCGTTACGGCGTGAAAGACGGACAAACACACAAACATACAAACACTCTTTCGCATTTATAATATTAGTATCGATAGGGTTTTGCAATAGTCAGCAGTATCTTACGCACACATTGACGCGTGTGCAGACGTCGTCGTGCCTATGTAGATTCAAGAACCCGTATTTTGTACGGCGTGGCCTGGCCATCCTGTGGTTGCGGGTGCATGCGAAGGTTACGGGCGGAGGTAGGAGTGTAAGTAGTATAGATAGGTTGCGTTCGGATTTCGGATATTATTCGATGACTCAAATTTATATATTTCTTAGAGCGTTCGAAAAAAGTTGATTTAAATCAAAATGTACGTCAATCAATTACAGAAAAACCGGAGGTAACTCCGGTTTTGTGATTCAAAACCGGTTTTGAAAAATCGGTAAATATTACCGGTTTTGCACGCCCTAGTGCTAATATAGCGCAACAGGTTGCCACAAGCAAAAAGTTTTCGGATCTTGTTTGTTTAAGCCCCTCAAAACTATGCACAACATATATCTAACTAACATAAAATATGTCAGTTAAGATTTACATCAGTTCATGAAATTTATTAAAACTAAATTTTTGCAAAATTTATAATTTAAATATGTAACAATTTGAATCGTTTGTTTATGTAGAATTGTCATGGCATGTTTGTGAATAAAGTTTTTTATCTATCTATCAAAATCCACAATTACATTACGAAATTAACAATTTCCACTGCATAATCCAGGATGGGTCATACCTAGCAGAGTTCCTAATCGAGAAGGGCTATGAAGTCCATGGGATCCTCCGACGGTCCTCCTCGTTCAACACGGGCCGCATCCAGCATCTGTATGAGCAGCGGGCGTCCCACACCGGGGGGCAGATGCACCTGCACTACGGAGACCTGACTGATACTACCTGCCTTATTAGTATTATTGTTAAGGTAATTTTTTAATCTCCTGAAATGAATGGAGATATTGTAGGGTTGAAAAATTTAAAATTATTTTTTTTTGCTTTTCATTTTACCATATACAGTAGAATTGTCTGATTATTGTTATGGATTGTCTGTATTCTATTTTTTTTCCAATTAATTATCAATTTTCTTCAGCAACGGTCGGCAAAGGGATTTCTATATTTTTTTACAAGTTCACCTCATAGTTTGCTGGCTTACATTTTTTTATCCAGTTCTAGTTGTAAGGTTGATTTGAAATTAGGTACACGTTCTGTAGTTTGATGACAATAAAATTACAGTCAACAAAAAATCTTGTATTAAAAATCAAACTTTTTAACTACAGCAAAAGTCAGTCTAATGAAAAAACTGAAACTACAATAAAAATAAACTCTTCTATGAATAGAAATAGATTCTCTGTATACAGAAGCTTGTCTAATGAATACATACATCAGCATGGCAGCATCTGGCAATGAAATGACTTACTCAGACAGAATCATATTTACACCACCATTTTACAAATAATGATGTACATACTTTTTCCTAATTATCTTTAACCCGCGTTTACCCGCGGCTTCGCACGCGTAAATCATTCCAGGAATACATAAAACTCTCATGCCAAATTTCATGACTCTAAACCCAGCGGTTGTTATTTCGAGATTTTATCCCTATCCGTGGGAACATCGGGATAAAAAGTAGCCTAGGTATGTGTTATTCCAGACGTCCAGCTTGCTACATACCAAATTTCAAGACTCTAAGCCCAGGGGTTGTTATTTAGAGATTTTATCCCTATCCCGCGAGAATATCGGGATAAAAAGTATCCTGTTTTAATTTAGGTTATAAACTAACTTTTTGTCAAATTTCATCTTATTCAGTCCAGCCGTTTCAGCGTGAAGAAGTAACAAACATACTCACTCACAAACTTTCACTTTTATATTATTAGTAGGAGGATTGTTTCAAGGCTGGATGCTCCATAGTCTATGAATTGGCGCCTGCGTGCTGATGCGTGACAAACGTCACGCCTTGGGCACGGTTGATGCGCTTTATAATGACACGTTTACTGCCATTTATATATGGGGTATGCATAAATTTACATAAATTTTACAGGCATCTAAAGTTAGAATGTCATTTACATTTTAGTTGATTTGACTTACATTTCATACCACCCTGATCCAATAGAATTGACGCTACGCTATTATGGTTCGACACCGGATTACTCACAAATGAGACATGATAGTCTGATGTGATGATTGTGCGACATGTTTCGAATCTACAGAATAATCCTGGAGTGCACGCGGCGTCCCGGGTCGCAACGGTTCGAGAAACACATCTATTTATTATCCGACTGTATTACAACGTTTTACGCTCATTACGATCTTTGTTGCACCAAAGTGTTGCACTGTATTTGTCCACTTGCGGCAACTTGTTACAAAATGCAAAATTCGAGCTTCGTATCTTGCCGTCCCGCTGACTCTTATATAATTTAATACGAGAGCGAAAGGGACGTTCAAACACTATTCTTTGTTCTAGACGCGGACCCAGTTCAAACGCTATTCTTTATTCTAGATTCGACCCAAAGAAATTTACAACCTGGGAGCACAATCTCACGTCAAAGTATCGTTCGAGTTGAGCGAGTACACGGCCCAGGTGGATGCCCTCGGGACCCTCAGGCTGCTGGAGGCAGTCCGGGCAGCTGGCCTGGAGAAAGAGGCCAAGATATACCAGGCCTCCACGTCAGAACTGTACGGGAAGGTCGTGGAGACGCCACAGACTGAGAAGACACCGTTTTATCCTAGATCCCCTTATGGTGAGTTTTTTTTCGTGGTATTTTACATGCTGTTAACTCAAAACGAGTTGGAATGCGAATTTAATGTTATGTACCACTTACCCCGGTTAGTTTGGCTGAACACCCCTGCAAAAGATTTTAATCGGAATTTTTGATTCGAAATGTACTTAGTCACGCCCAGAGGCGTATTTAAAAATTTGGCGCCCTTGGGCCCTTGGCTAAACACCAGTGGCAAAGCGTCCATAGAATCCTATTCCCATCGGCTTGCCTTTACAAAATAAGACAACAGGACATACATGATTTATGAATGATATATGCGATCTTTGCTTTGGCTTTACCACGAAAATATCTGGCGCTATGCCACTGGTAAATACCCCCCTGGTCACGCCTACAATGTATTCTGTACCATAACATATTTATATTAGTTCTAATGGTTGTGTGGAAGAGAGCGAATATTTTTTGTCTTAGATTTTGCGGGTTTTATTAAATCACTGTACTAATTATTAGTTTTCAATAAAGATAATTTGATTTATAAAAAAATGTAAGTATATTTCGATATATCATAAAAATAAATGAAACAATTGGAAAATAAATGGTCAAGTTTGAGAGTTCCAAAAATATACATACCAACTTATATGTATATGTATGACATTAAATTTTATGCCACATTGTAAGCGTTACAGCAATACAGGAAACTAGCGCACGATAACTACGGATTTGGCGATAATGTAAAAAAATATTGTGTTACCCAATTACATTGTATTTCGTTGTACTTAACTATTAATGTGTTGACTGGAAGGTACAGTCACCTCACCAGTAACAATATCTGACACAACATTGCGTGCATAAATATCTGATAAGACTCTATTTCTAGGGCCAATAGAACGTGTCGGATATTTTTGCACGCTCCGCTGTGGCAGATATCGATTCAGTTGATTGTACCAGTAAAATGCCGGCACTATTTTAGTATCAATTCCTAGTGTTTAGTTAATAGATGTTTTTGAATATACCGGTTAATAATGTTGTAAAGATTCGAAGACAAATGAAAATCATGACTAGGGTTGCCATACGTCCCGTTTACACGGGACTGTCACCGTATTTAAGTACAATACACGTAGGTAGGTACTACTGCTCAGTAATAAATAAGGCTAGCTTTTACATAGAGTTTGGCGCTCCATCTATAACTTATTGGAAAAAATATATAAAAAATATCATAAAAAAACAACTCCATTTTCTTCTAACCTGGCAGTAAATAACGCAGAAATATCATTCTTATTTAATATCCCTGCAGTGACAATTGACAGGAATTGAGACAAAATACCATTCTGCTAATATTATTGACAATTCAGCTTTACTTACCACGGTTGACCATATTTTTCTTATTAATTAAGATTTTCCGCTAATTTTAAACAACGTTATGTGTATAATATAGATGGTTAATTTGAGTGAACAGTCCCGTAAATATTTTTCAAAATCTTTTAATTCTGCTAGACCAATGTTTTTGTACAGGCAGATTAGGGAGACGTAAGAAGGACCAACACCAACTCTACCTTCAGTTAGTGGCTACTATATCGTATGTACCAGTACCAGTATTAGCTTAACTAACTGAGATTAACTTTTTTTTTTAATGTTGAAAAACAGAAAGTATTAAATTTGTATTGACTAAATGCGTGGTCACTCTGAAATTAAAGGCCTGGGGGTTTTATTTAAATATTTTGAACGATCCACTAGCAGTCGCTGGGGGTGTAGGGTTGGTCCTGCTCACGTCTCCCGATACCCTCAGTACGGTCAAGGATTTTAATTCGTGACCCACCATGGCACCATTTCACAGTAAACGTCACATTATAGTGACATCGCATTAATTAACAAAGAAAATCGTAATTACTTTGAAATGAAATGAAAATTTATTGCTTTCCCTTTGAAGAAGTGCACTTTTAGAGATAGTGTAGGTACGTTGTTGTTGTAACTCTTTATTGTACATAAAACATATAAAAATTACAATTAACAAGAGAAAGAGATGTACAAAGGCGAACTTATCCCTTAAAGGGATCTCTTCCAGTTAACCTTTGAACGACTGAAAGGACAACAGAAACAACAGTAGACACTACAATGGAAAGATAAAAGGATCAAAATAAGAGCAAAAAATTTATATTAAACAATACATCAAAAATAAATAAATAAATACCTACATATCATACATAGGCGAGTTTTTCGAGCCTAAACCATTCAATCTGACTATCCCAATAAAAATAAATAAAATAAAATAGTAATAGCCTTTATTCACTGATAATAAAATAAAATACATCCCAATACCTGTACCTAACATTCCAGAACAATTTTAAGACAGACTGTATACCTACGTAGATGATACTGTTGTTGCATTTCGGAAAACTCGCCACAAGTCGATGTTCTTAATCTCTCTGTCAACAGAGATAGCACTTCAGCAAAGTGTATAGTTAGTAGATTGCGCGTAATGTCCTTAGACGTAACCGCTATTGTAAATTCGCTGTAATTGTTGCCATTCCTTTATTGCTTCGTGGTAGCAGCTCGAGACATATTTAAGCTGCGTTCGACCAGAGATGTGTGAGGATGTGTTGCGAGTTTTTTTTTTCATAAACCAATAGAAACCTCTTCATTTACCTATCCTCACTCCACTCTGCTGTTTCCACTAGAGATGGGCTGTGCGAGTAAATG
>NC_133478.1:4124538-4194416 GCF_025370935.1 Choristoneura fumiferana
TTTGGAAATTTCCAGGGAATTTTGTAAAATCCCGAAAATTTCAATTGCAACCACCAGACCGAATAGTTTACGCGTGCGAAGTCGCGGGTAAAAGCTAGTTGTACATAAAACATAAAAATTACAATTAACAAGAGAAAGAGATGTACAAAGGCGAACTTATCCCTTAAAGGGATCTCTTCCAGTTAACCTTTGAACGACTGAAAGGACAACAGAAACAACAGTAGACACTACAATGGAAAGATAAAAGGATCAAAAAATTTAAATTAACCTAAACAATACATCAAAAATAAATAAATAAATACCTACATATCATACATAAGCGAGTTTTTCGAGCCTAAACCATTCAATCTGACTATCCCAATAAAAATAAATAAAATAAAATAGTAATAGCCTTTATTCACTGATAATAAAATAAAATACATCCCAATACCTGTACCTAACATTCCAGAACAATTTTAAGACAGACTGTATACGTAGATGATACTGTTGTTGCATTTCGGAAAACTCGCCACAAGTCGATGTTCTTAATCTCTCTGTCAACAGAGATAGCACTTCAGCAAAGTGTATAGTTAGTAGATTGCGCGTAATGTCCTTAGACGTAACCGCTATTGTAAATTCGCTGTAATTGTTGCCATTCCTTTATTGCTTCGTGGTAGCAGCTCGAGACATATTTAAGCTGCGTTCCACCAGAGATGTGTGAGGATGTGTTGCGAGTTTTTTTTTTCATAAACCAATAGAACCTCTTCATTTACCTATCCTCACTCCACTCTGCTGTTTCCACTAGAGATGGGCTGTGCGAGTAAATGAAGTGTTTCTATTGGTTCATGACAAACACATTCGTCGCATATCTCTGGTGGATAGAACACAGCCTAAGTGCGTAATAGATATCTGTCATACCGATCGATCTCATTTAATTGTTTTTCTGTGCTTGCAAACGCATTAATAGTTTACTGCTGTTTGCTTATATATAAACAAACCAGCAAAAATAGTTTGAAGCATCACAGACGCGTCATACCACTGGTATTCATAGTTTTATAAAACACTATTTTTTGCGTGAACGATTTTTATCGACGTGCCAGCGAATTATGGTTTTGTTGTACCTTAATATTTGGACCCCAATTCTCGGTCATATTGGAATCAATCTCCGAGAGATTTTATGAAAAGTCGAAGCTAGTTTTAAGAAAAGTTGCAATCGAAATGACTATTACTAACTTCGAAAAACGAGACACTAAGGGGTTTAAACAACATCTGATCTCCGGCAATATGTATACATCCTACTGCTGAGCACAGGCCTCCTCTCAGAATGACGAGGCTTGGGTTGTATTTGAGTGCGGATTGGGAAAAGTAGGTCTTTGACTTTTTCAAAATTCATTTTCAGAAATTTACAATGAGCGTTAGTTAGGGCGCTTGTTTTTTTCCGGTCTGATCCTGTCCTTGTGTGCACAGTGCACAGGCGAAGACTAGCAGCTGCCTACCCTGCAATTGACCCACAAATGGTGTGTGTTAAGTACCCAATCCGCACTGGACCCGCGTGGGAACCACGACCCAAGCCCTCATCTGAGAGGAGGCCCGTGCCCTGCAGTGGGTTTTTAGACCGAGATGAAGATGATGATGGCTTCTAATGACTTAATATCTTTGCCCCTAGCTTGCGCAAAGCTCTACGGCTACTGGATAGTGGTAAACTACCGGGAGGCCTACGGCATGTTCGCGTGCAACGGCCTCCTCTTTAACCACGAGAGCCCCCGGAGAGGGGAGAACTTTGTCACCAGGAAGATCACCAGGGGGGTCGCTAAGATCACCCTGGGACTGATGGAGCATATTGAACTGGGCAACCTGGACTGCAAAAGGGATTGGGGGCACGCCAAGGACTATATTGAGGTAGGTTTCTCTAATAGGGTGGTCGAACACAAGCCTATAAATGCAAAAGTTTAAGTTTGTCTGTTTGTTTGTTACCTTTTCAAGTCTAATTTTGATTTTGATAAAATCCGGTATAGGTACATATAGTTTGAGTCCCGGGGAGGGACATAGGATAGTTTTTATCCCGGAAAATTGAATAGTTCCCGCGGGATAGCGATAAACGAATTCTACGCGGACGAAGGCGCGGGTAACGTCCTGTTTTTAACCCCCGACGCAATAAGAGGGGTGTTATAAGTTTGACCGCTATGTGTGTCCGTCTGTCTGTCTGTGGCACCGTCGCTTTTAAACGGGTGAACCGATTTGAATGCGGTTTTTTTAGGGTTCCGTACCTCGAAAGGAAAAAACGAAACCCTTATAGGATCACTTTGTTGTCCGTCCGTCCGTCTGTCAAGACCCTTTTTCTCAGGAACGCGTGGAGGTATCAAGCTAAAATTGATATCGAATACTCATATCTGCGGTCCCTTGAAGCCTTGAAAAAATCAAACTTTCAAGTCAACGCAATCAAAAGTTACAGTCATTAAACAACGTGATTCCATACAAATTGCCGTGCACTGAAAACCTATAGGGTACTTCCAGTTGTTCTAGAAACTTGAAATTTGGTGTGAAGGCTATTATAACACAACCAACTAGAACTTGAAAATCTTGATTTTTATGTGTGTCTGTAAATATCAATGACTAATATAATCTGACCCCACACTGCATAAGTTTTGCTCAGGAGCAGGGCTCTGCTTACACTAGATGTATTAAATCACTCGGAAAAAGCGGGAAATATCTTCAACACACGATTCCCGTTTACATACCTATAAATGTGTACGGAACCCTCGGTGCGCGAGTCCGACTCGCACTTGCCCGGTTTTTTTTTTTATTTAAAAACAGGGGTTCTAGCGACGGTTCTTCGACATGTTTTATCAAAGGTTCAGCCGTTTTTGAGATATTGAACTTTGAAGTGACAATGTCGGGGGTTGCCCAACTTTTTGTAGGTTAGGTTATTGACGGTTTAAAATCTATTATTATTCGCTATTGTTTTATTGATTGTTCTATTATGAAGTGACTTGCATTCATATCATAACAAATGATATAGGTAATAGAAAAGTATGTTTACTCCTAGTTGGCGTTACTGCTATTGAAAATAATAACAGTAACGTCAACCATGAGTAAACAATGATAGTAATTTATCGGTCACCATTCGATATCTCACAGACAGCATATTGTATTGTGTATCCATGGGCGTCGCCAGGGGGGAGCAGGGAGGGGCAGCTGATCCCCCCCCTAGAGATAAAAAAGTTGCCAAATGTAATGCAACCAAACCAGTCCTAAGTCTTTGACTTGCTGATCACGCGACGACTGGAGAATTGCGGTTATGCTGGTATAACTAAAATACAATTGACAACCTTTGAGATACTTGTACAAAGGCGAATTTATCCCTTAAGGGATCTCTACCAGTCAACCTTTGAGTGTATGAGAGGAGCAAACGGTCATTAATCAGTTGTCAAATTATTTCGGAAATCTCGAAAACGGTTCCAACGAGTTCTATGAAATTTTACCTGCTACCTATATATATATATATATAGTCAATGGATGTAACTCACTGACCCAATAACTGTATAACACTACAAAATGCCTGAGCATTTTGCCACATAGTTGAGCATGTATGTTTTTTTTATAGGCAATAAATGTTTTTTCTTTTTCCCTGTCTATAATTGCTGGTATTTCAGGCCATGTGGCTAATGCTGCAGCAGGACGAGCCCGAAGACTTCGTAGTGGCGACGGGCGAAGCGCACAGCGTAAGGGAGTTCGTTGAGAAATCGTTCGCGTGCGTCGGACGACGCGTCGTGTGGCGCGGGACCGGCGAACACGAGACGGGACACGACGCTGATACAGACCAGCTGCTCATCAAAGTGAACCCTAAATACTTCAGAGTGACCCACTGACAGTGGAATACGTGAGTGGGATGTCCTGCGTGGCGAAAGACTGACAGCAGACTATGTAACTGGTAGAATTGAGTTCGTGAGGGAGTGGGATGTCTTGTGGCGTGGCGAAAGACGCCAGGTCTTCGAGACCAGACAGCAGACCAATTGCTCATCAAAGTGAACTCCAAATTCTTTTTTTATGTCAAATAGCTGGCAAACGAGCATGCGGTTCACCTGATGGTAAGTGATAACCACCGCCCATGGACACCTACAGCATTATTAGGACTATGGGTGCGTTGCCGGCCTAAAAGGGGGCTATTAGGGGGAAGGTGAGAGGGGAGTTGGGCTTCCGGATCTCCCACACCGTACGAAACACAGTAGCAAAACTACTATTCAGGCCTACTGAAGTGGTAAGTGTTGTAAGGGTTGAACCCGTGGCGTGGGACCGGCGTCAGCGAGACCGAACACGACGGATCAAACCAGAGGGGTTACTACGAAAATTGAAAATCGAAGTTCGTATCGTACCGTCCCTCTCACTCTCGTATTAAATAATGTCAACGGGACTGCAAGATACGAAGTTCGAGTTTTGCACTTCGTAATAAAGGCTCAGCTGTTCATCAAAGTACATACTCCAAGTATTTCAGGCCTAATGAAGTGGTAAGTTGGTAGTCTCAAGAGTTGCTCAGCTGCTCGAGGTTCCTCTACGGGATCGATTCAGAAATGAGATGCGTAGAATAACGAGGGTGACCGGCATGGCCAAGCGAGTTAGCTCATTGAAGAGGCAATGTGCCATATAGTACGGAGAACACATGGACGTTCGGGCCGAGAAGTTCTCGAATGGAGACAGCGGACGAGACCGGACACGGCGCTGATATAGACCAGTATTTCAAAATTATCCAAGTATTTCAGGCTTACTGAAGTGATAAGCTGGAGTCTTAGAGTTGCTCAGCGAAGTATGCTCGGGGTTTCTCTACGAATGGATGACTTGGTTACGGTGGATGCAGGCAGCTTCCAACCGAAACAACTGGCGGTCTTTGGGGGAGGCCTATGTCCAGCAGTGGACGTCCTACGGCTCATATGATGATGATGTACTCGTAGTACAAATGGACTCCTTGTAAAAACAAAATAATGTTCTTGATTAACCAGTGGGTGATTTTTCCTTAGGACCTATTACTCGGCGACGCGTCCAAAGCCAAAGCCAAGCTGGGCTGGTCTCCGCGCGTGACCTTCGACCAGCTGGTGGAAGACATGGTGCGAGCCGACCTGGAGCTCATGCGGCGCGACCCGGAGGCGTAGGTACACAGCCGCGGGGAACACCGCCAGGGGAGTGCCAGGGATGGCTACGAATCGACGCAAAAATGGCTCTCAGATTTCTATCATTCCATTCGAACCTTGTAATTATCTATGTACAAGGTGTTAATTAAATAACTGAAAACCTCAGACACCCCAATAATATTTTTTCGTTTTAAGTTTGTTGATTTCATTTTTTTTTGTAATACCTCCATCATTCCGAAAAATATTTGTGTTTTGCTAATTACTACGCTAAACTAAACTCTACGCTCATAATTTGTATTTTGCCAGTTGTGCTTCGACGTTTTTAGAAGAAAATCAAACTGACAGTTAACCGGCCAGTATTAAATTATCTAAATAGCAATGCAACCATACTAAATAAAACATTTGGCGCATGTTGCATTCGTCACTTTTGGGTCTGGGTACAAACAAAAAGGGATTTAAAAAGACAAACACAAACTGATTTAAAATATACAACACACACAAAACATATTCTACTCTCAATTCTGAACAAACTACTTTCTGGTTTTCAGTTATTTAATTAACACCTTGTATAGTTGAATGGGGAATGGATGGAAATTTAAAAAACGCTTGAAACTTTTTTTATCGATAGGAATAACCTTTCTTATTAACAGAAAAAAATATCAGATTTTTTAGTAGCATTAATTTATTTAAAAAAAAAGTTTTCTTTACCGCCAAATTACGACAGTCCGGTCGGTTACGGGTTGTTCCATAGTCCAGAATAAAAAACATTAAAAAAGAATTTACGTGTCTTTGACTCGATCGTTTTGACAGGTGACACTCTTTACCGGCTCGGATAATACCGACATGGAAATACCGACCCTGTTTTTCATCTACACACCCATAGAAGCTCATGTCAGTTTCAGGCCTATCTGTCGTAATGTGGCGGTAAGAAAACTCTTTCATTTTTAAAAATTAATTGATGCTACTTAAAAATATCATATTTTTTTCTGATAATTAGAAAGGTTATTCCTATTGATATAAAAAGTTTCAAGCGTTTCTACATTTTTCATCCATTCCCCATTGTTGGTACTCGTGGGCGGTGGTGATCATAATAATAATAAAAAAACTGCAGTAAACGATAAAGCATGAAAAAAAACACTCACACGAGCGTTTAACAGTGGCATGGCGTCATAACTCGATTCCCGTTAGGTTTCCTATATTTTTGACATGCCGTCTATCATGACAAGTATGGCGAAACTGTAAACTAACTCCGAAGAGTTGCACCTGAAAGTATATAACAAAATGAATGTTTACTCCATGCCACTGCCTTGCATCAAACTTGCCCAATTGCCTGTTATCCGGTTTAATTTTAAGGCAGGGTATTTCACACCGTTTTCTTACAGAAATGCCTGTGGTACATATGTGTCAAGGATAGATCTGGATTGCATCGTCTCGCACCACCAATCCTGTGCCGCCTAGCGCTAAACCTATGGGCCAAGCCAACCGAGCCCTGACGAGCGAGGAGTAATCGAATATTATACATTTGAGAAACTGTGTTGCATTTTAATTTACAATATTTACTTAGCAGACCCGAGCACAGATAATATTATACTGTACCCGGCTTAACTAGCTTAAATTTGGGAGGGCGGCAAACTTGGTGGTTTTTTTTTTACTCACGCACTCTGTGAACTCCATCACACGTCAGCTACGATTATTAATATTATTATGCGTCAAGTTTACGCAATGGGGGAGGGGGTGCAAACTGCCGTAGGCCTCGGGCAGCCAGGATGTCAAATCGGCGCCCTGGTTTCGACTAATACTGTAGCAACATCTGGCGCCATCTAGTGAGCAAATAGAGAAACTTCGACCGAATCATCGCGCTATCGAAATTTCTCAACTCGGACGCATTATATACCTACAACTTCCGACGATTTTCCTTTGGACTTCAGTTCAGACCCCAGGCATAACACCTGCCTGGAGAGAAAAAAACGGTCGCTATAAAGGTCGGATGTCGTCACAGAAATGTTGTAAATTACTACTTGTAATGGAAACCCGCCATCTTGTTTCTATAACAAAGTGTCAGTAACGTCATTGGCGCTTTTCGAATGTGTTTAGGGCTAGAAACTTCAGTTCTGGAATATATCTCGTCTACAACCTTATCTAAACCTATGGTTTGAACCAAAATATTATGAATGAACCCTCGAGGCGAGCGGATCCAAATGCTATTGCAGACCTAACTCATTATCGAAGGCAACTATTGACAAAATCGTAATTGATAGGCTCCCAAGCCTATTAGCCCAGAACCGCACAAACTGTCCGCCCCTTCCTAGAGAGAGACACCTAACGTCCTGTTTGAAAATGCTGTAAAGCGAAAACCTAAGTAAATGTGATACCATCCCATCAGCCAAATATGCAAATAATAGACGTGTCTGTTAACTTGAAAGTTCGACTTTAGCGACATATTCAGTTTAAAAATGGATAGACCACTTATTTGGCTGATGGTACTGTAAAACGGGGTGAGAAGGGATTGCGGGAGGAGTAGGGATAGAACAGATGTTTTGTGTTTTCTCTTGCTACTTAAAATTTCTGGCTCAGCTTGCTGTAAAAGTAATTTAGCTATATTTTTAGACATATATCCCATTTTTTCTGGTTTTTTGTTATCGTCATTTTTTTTACTTGTTCCTATCCCTTCTGATCCCACTACGGGGTGAGCTGGGATTTGCCTATATTTAAGTGTTAATTGTTTAAATTATGAAACTAATTGACAGATAATCATTATTAAACTAAAATTCATACCACCGGAACATTTTTTTTATCTATGAAAATCAACGAGCCACATATGAAAATATTTTTTTACCGAGGTTTGAACTTCATAATTTTGTCCCTACTTACCCCGTTTTACGGTACTTACTCTATCATGCCATGCGTAAACGGCTCGATTGGATTGGACCCGAGGCCTATTGTCTAACGCACTAGGAATCAATCGCTTTCACCACTTCTTTTGTGTAACATGGAAGTACTACGAAGTGCCATATTCAAACTTCGTACCTTGCCGTCCCGCTGACGCTTATATTATAACGAGAGAGAGGGACGGAACGACACTATCTTCGAATTTCGTAGTAGCCACCTCTTCACCGCCACAAAACAATCGAAGTGACGTGCTCTGTACGCCACAGAAGATTAATTTCGAGTTGAATGTTGGTCATGTATAGATGACCGCGGCGAGTGAGGCATTCAATTGGCTATCACGACTGGATGACTCTGGCGGTGAAGAGGTCAAAACATGGGATACATTTTATCCCGGAACATTGCCTAGTTCCCGCAGGATAGCGATTAAGCGTATTCTTGACTGGTGAAGCCGCGGAGTTCCTATTTATGACGCGCAAATGCACGAGGTAGCCAAGACGTCATGCATTCCTTTCTTACTTATGTAGTACGATACGAGATGGACAGAGCGAGAATGAGAAAATACAAATTGTCTTAGCGGCGTTATTTTATGATACCGTAAGCTCATTTTAATGATAAAGCCGGAGCAAGCCACATGTTTTGTATATATTTTTTTTGTTCAAAAAAAACCGGCTGTAAAGAAAGGTTTCCAAAAGTCAAATTCTGTCATAAAAACATAAATATTGGCAACTTTATTTTATTATTTTATGAGCTTATTGTTTTGTTATCTTACTGTTGTTTCATATTTTGTGGTTTCGGTTGTTATCTCAAACGAATATGTTTTTTATTATTTATACTTACTTGTAAAGTCAGTCAAATTTGATACACGTATGGTAATCATGAATATCACGACTGGATCAGTTTTTTTAATCCTTAGGTAATAGACACTTACATTTTATCCCGGAACATTTTCTTGATTGTTTAAGAGATAGCAATAGTGTAACTTACTTCTAAGTATAATGTTTCTAATTATGAAATGAAATTGCACGAATTAGCGTATCCGATGATGGCATTTTTTAAATGTGAAAAGCCATAGTTTATTATAGGTATTATTTTTAATTTAAAATTCATTTTAGGTCTTGATTGGGAGGAAATTTTAATATCCAATGTAATTATAAGTTTCTTTTTTCCACTCGACTGCGTCAAAAGCAGGCGGACTTATTTTTGAACTTTATATTCTTAGAAAATTGGGAAACAAATATTATAGTATACTAATACATTAATAAAAAAAACACTTGTTGTTATTTTCACATTTTTAACTTATTTTATTGATTCATGCTACTTATATATATTTATATTTAATCTAAAGTCAGCAGTAAACTTGAAGACATTTGGTTATTATGAATATGTATGTACTGTCTCAGTTTTTTTAATCCTTAGTTATTAAACTTTGTTCTTTTATTAAAAACAGGTTTTTGACGTGATTTTTTAACGTGTTAAGTTATTAATGTAACTTACTTCTAAGTATAATGTGATGAAATGAAATTGTATAAATTAGCTGTTTCCGATGTGGCATTTTTTAAATGTGATTGCAAAGCCATAGTTTTATTATAGGTATTGATTTTAATTTAGAAATTATTTTTAGGTCTTGATTGGGACAATTGTAATATCCAATGGGAATCGGAGCAACCAGTCTCTTTTTTCCACTCGACTGCGTCAAAAGCAGGGGTACTTATGTTTTGAACTTTATAACATCCCTCAATAAATTGATGTATGACAAATATGTATAGGTAAACCGAATAGTCCACACCGCCACTTCACTATTAATTTTTAATTATTAAACTTATTTTATTGATTCAAATGGAATTTATATATAACTGAAGCCATTTTGAGTTATCTTAAGCAAAATATATGTACACAGACCTCAGTGTAACATTCCGTCACTACAACGCTTTATATGTAACCTACAGGATGTGCATATATGTAGAATTACTATAAGTATTCGATGTTAAAATCACTTTTACACTCATTGGTACTGTAAGATATATTTAAAATATGAAAATTATAATTTAATATAACAAGCGTTTGTTTTATTTCATTTCCTACGCTATTTAAATATTAAGTTTATGTTTCCTACTATTCAAGCGACGGCTGGCTAAAGCCGCGAGTTCACGGTGGATGCAAGCCGCTGGCATCCGAAGTAACTGGAGGTCTATGGGGGAGGCCTATGTCCTACGGCTGGGATGAAACGTTGCTTGCAGCTTGTCAGACTGAGAAGGGCCTCCCACATCTATCGACGCGGAATCTGCTTTAGACGACGACCGAGCTACTTCTTGCACTGGGTACGGCGTGCTGCTGTCTTGCAGCTATAAAACTGCAAGTTTAAGTGTGAGACCAATAGTAAAGACAATTCTGCGAACAACAAAGTGTGGCCGGGTAACACACACGTGTCACATGTGCACATACATATCTATGAGTAAACGAAGCATAATGTTACCGACATCAGAGGCATTATTGTCTAACGCTCGATTGACCACTTCAAACTCTTTGGCTTTACGGCCTTACACCTTGGCTTTGGCTTAATGCAACTTGCACGATTTTTCTTGCAAGTCTAAACTCGGCTTTAGATATTACGGCTACTGTTTTATTTTCGCAGAAATCAGTGTTTATATTGGGCCTTTAGCTGCAAGTTACGTTTTTTTTAAAGGTACATGTATGCAAACGCGACAATCGACTTATTAAAAGTGAAAACAACAAAATATAAATCATAACGTTTATTTTACAGATATTTTACAACGTGAAACAGTGTATGAGCACTGCTCTAAAATGGGGGTACATTAACAAGTTGCATCAAGCGGATATTCCATCTCGCTCTTTCGCTTTCCTAGGGTGGACGCTTCGCGCGAAGTAATAAGCATCAATTAAGTTTTGGTGGTTATCTTGGCATATAGCATAGATACGAGTAAAAGATTGGAACCACATAACTCATCAAAAATAGGTTATGTATTTTGGTCTTTATCTACCATACAGAAAACACACAACTTTACCAATTAGCATGGATTTAGGTTAGGAGTCTTTGATATGCGTGGAGACAAGTATGCATTTTTACAATTAATAATGTGTTTAGTTGCATTTGATTGATTTGTGTTGTTCAATATTTTTTTGTCAATAACTTAGATTTTAAACCTAATACTATTTGACATACATTATTTTAAAATTGAACTTTACATGCTTTAAACAGGGTTTAATTTTAGTGATCATAGAACAAAAGTTTAATGAAACAATTCAAGTCTTGCTTTGTTTACATTCAATAAAGTTGATCAATTATTTCCTTGGCAACTGTACAACCTTGTCATTATGACGTATACGTCTTCCGATAAATTTTGTTACAGAAAAATAAAATTATTTACTTAGATAAGGTTCTACAGAGACCCAGGAACCAAATTGGTTGATGGAACTTAAAATACAACAGTGAGCTTCTAAGGGTAACCCAAATTCATACTTCGATTTTGCGTATAGGTATATTAAAACGTTTATTTTTTTTGTTTATTTATTTTAGTATACTTAGGGCCTGCCCTTATTCTACGAAGATCGATTTTCGAGCTTCGTATCGTGCCGTCACGCTCACACTAATATTGTTTACCTGAAGTGTGAGAGGGACAACTGGATATGAACTTCGAATCTCGGAGTGGCCCTCCGTTCTCCGCTTTCTGGGCATGGCATTTAATTGGGCCAATACCGATGTGATGCCGTCTCTGTTTATTTTGTGGGCATAAATAGAGACGGCACCATAAATATTTATCACATAGAACACCGGGGATTCATTAGAGTGGCGAAATAGGCTCTTAGTTGAACTTATTATGACTATTTCTAATTTCACATAGTTTCAGACTTAATCACAAATCAACGCCATCTAGCGTCCACCCCGCAAACCTCATTGTACAACATGGGACGTACCTCAGGGTCCTAGCTCAATGCCTTGTGTGAGATTTTTCGTGTGAAGAGAGGCCTATGCGCGACAGACAGCGCCGGCCGCACTCCTCGCACACAAACTCCCCGACCGAGCCCCCTTTCTTCTTATTTGTCGCGTTTCTGATACGATATTGTTAATGTAAGTAGTTGACAACGGAATGCCTATGAAAACCGATAGATGGCAGTAGTAGCTAGGTGCTATGAGAGTGTACAAAAAAAGTGGATTCGCATATTTACAATGTTATTTATTGGTTAACTTTTAAAAGAAATTTCAAATGAGGGTTTCGGTGACTGTTTGGTTGGTTAGTTCCGTTTGATAACTTTGAAATTTGTATCATTCACGTACTAACGGCAAACAGATCTTACGATACTAACGCCATCTAGCGATATATTCCCTGTCAGAAAATCCTCATTTATCCAAAGGTATATAAATCTTGAGCTTTTGCCTCGAAACTTAGCAACCGGCAGGCTTATCGTCTAGTTCGCAAAATGTCGCAAACACATTCGCCATTTCTTTGTCAAGAAGTTTTGTTTAGGAAATATGGTGAAATGCAATAAGACCACCACACTCATAGACGTTTTGTCCCTTCTCCTTTCTAGAAATTAGAACAGGGTTTTTCTTTGTTTCCACTGTTTTTACTAGTAATTGGTATTGTACCATAATCCTTTTTGAAGTACAATTGACAAGATTTATTTTTTTTAACCCCTCTAACTTACTACAGGAATCGAAAGAGTATTGCCTCCTGAACATGGGAAAATATTAATTATAATTAATTTCTCCAAATTTAAAAAAATACTAAAAATTGAAAAAGTATATCTAAATTTGCCAAAACTACCACAGAATAGATATGTTTCCTTTGCCTTTTTCATCAGAAAAAGGAGCTGCCATCATTTTGACGTCTACGTCAGATATGTGTGATCTTTTTTTTAATAGACTAGGCAAAAGTAATGTATCTATTGTGTGGTAGTTTTGGAGTTAGGCCCTTTTAGAATAAGCATATCTCAAAAAAAAATTAATAAATTAATTAATAATCGTAGCGAAATTTTAAAAATATCAGCGTCTCTTTCCAAACAGAATACAGAGAACGAATCAAATTAGTCTTAGAAATATGAAATCTTGTCAATTGCTGCAGAAACTAATTTGAAATTGAAAAATTAATACACGATTGTTTAGGCAAATGGGCGCCTCGCGCTTTTCGCATCAATTCAGTTCCATCCCTCTTTTACTTTTAGTTCTGTGGGCTCCGGCCATTGTTTGAAACAAAAGCCGAGCTATTTCCGAATAAGAACGAACCAAACTGTTTCTATCATTTTCCCCCAATTTTTTTTTTAACTACTATAGCTAAGACACTATGATCCAGGCAATAACAATGCATAAATGGGCTTACATACTTTAATAACTAACCAATACTTTATGACAATAAATTTTATACCTAGTGGTACTTCCATGCAATTTTAGTGTTAGTTTTACAAGCTAATTTGTACATTAACAGTTTCATGAAACAATTAGGGGCTGTTTCACCATCCATTGATTAGCGTTAACCGACGGTTAAATGTGATGCCGTCTCCGTCTATTCGAACAAAACAAATAGAGACGGCATCACACCTAACCGCCAGTTAACACTAATCAATGGATGGTGAAACAGCCCCTTAGTGTGATTGAAATAAAATCAATTTCTTTAACATAATAATGCAATTGTAGTCAAGTAGAGGAGATTAAGGTATTTAAGATAATATAACTGCCAATCAATTTTGCGAATTTAAAGCTGCAAACTTATATACACAGACATATCCTAATTAAAACTAAATTAACGTCAATGTCGTTTTAGTAATATAATAAAGGATTAGGAAAATATTACGAATTAAATAGTCAAAAACCGATGTAATAATTGCATCCAAAAAATAGTAATGTCTCATTGAAAAATGTAATACTACACTAGCAATTTAAAAAATATTTACATACTAAACATATCATAAGTTTTGAATGTTCGATAAAACAAAAATACTCCAGCTTATGTTACTAAAGGTCAGTTCACACCGTGACCCTACGCGACGATGCTTGAAGAAGGCATATTGAGTCGCAGCTATTTTATTTATTTCTATACGCGTGGCTGTATGCGCCTGATTGCCTTGATCTTGCAGGGGTCCCTAACATTTTTAATACTGCGACTCCCTTTGACAGTTTGTAATTGATTTGCCTTATAAAATATATGTGTATAACCTGGGAGGTGCAGGTCAGGGGCAACTAACGGCAACGCAATTTAAATTAGTAAATACCTACGTTGTATAGCGTAGGAGACGCCAGTATAGAGAAATCTCTCTTCAAAAGAGAGCTACAGAGTGTATCTCTAGATACGTTTTACGACGCCCCTGTTAGTTTAGAAATTGCAGTACTGGAGCATAAAGTAATAGGTGTGAGGGGCTTCGCACCTCGAAAGTGTCTTGTTTTCTTCCTCATTAAAAATCCGTCAACTAATATGTGGTGCTGGTGTGCCATCACAGAGCCTCGAAAAATTAATAACCTGTCCAACTTATCTACATTATTCGAATTTTGATACAGTTCCGTTCGACGGTACAGTTTAAAATATCGTATAAAACTGTAGTTTTCTCGTACTCACGATACGATAAACGGTAGGTACCTGTCGAACGGCGCAGGCTGATCGTTTAATTTTTCTTAGCGTCTGCGGGCCCTATTAACAAGGCTGTTAGGTGCAGCGCCGCCACTGCATTTTAGGCAGCCTAATTCCAGCATAAATACGAATTTACGAGCGGAAGAAGTGATAAAGTTATATCTTGATTCGCTATCTCAGGTCTCGGTGCGAACTGACGCTAAACGTTAATATCAAGTCCTTCCCAGATAATATTCACCCAAAGAGCGTGGCTTCGACGTCGGGCCGCTGGCGGAGCACCCCGCCCAGTATGAACTCTGTGGAGACGACGCGCGCGCCGCGCCGCCGCAGCGCCGGCCACAGAGCTCGGTCGCCCGTCGAAGACACCACCACCCAGGACGGGCCGCCCTCGCGCCATGTGCCGCCCGAACACTCCACTATCACTAGAAAAATATAAGCCACAATTACATAATGCTGCACAGGAAACCAGCGTTGCTGCACATAACTTGTGACAACACACGGAGGCCTTGTTTGGTGTCCTGTCGTGCTACGTAACTTAGTTTTGTTTTTGAAACCTGCACACACCTGCAAAGCAATTCAATGGTGTGTGTGAAGTTCCCAATCCGCACTGGGCCCGCGTGGGAACTATGGCCCAAGCAAATAGTGGGACATACTCGTATATAGGTTGGGATGACTCATATTGTTTTAGTCTTAATACTGTTGGAACCAGATCTTTCTTTCTTTCTATAATGTTACTAATTGGCAAGGATGTTTGATGATTTCATGAAATCCACAATGTCATTTTTGAAAATTCTCATAATTATTTACTAAAATCTCAAGGTTTCAATTCAACTGCGACAGATCTAGTTCATACCGACTATTCCAGGTTTTTCCCAAATACCTATTTTTTCCTGTCTATGGAATCGAATGTGTAAAGATACATAATCTCCATTTCTCTCCCTCCCTTCCCTTCTTCCACCAGATTAATTTTCAAACATTGCAAAATTACAGTTTTAATAGTTTCAAAACAAAGAGTTGGCAGATTACTTGGTTTCTAAATTGTCTATGTGTAGTGTGTATGTTCTGTAATCTATTGCATATTGCAAATAAATGTTACCTAGCTAGATATTATCATATTACCAACATAGAAAAGGCTAACGGTCGAAGCAGGCCGCTTCCAACTAAAGCAATTCATGAATTGCTAGAGGCAGTGTACTGAGGTCTCCGAAGTCTATAGGAGAAGGCCTATGTATGCGTTCAACAGTTTGGACGTCCTAACGGCTATGCATATATATTTTTATGGTATAGATCCGATTTTAATCTATTTGGAGAAAGCCATACTTGCAACAGTTCTAGTGACAGATAGCCTCATTCATTGCTGCAACTGGAAGTCTATGGAGAAGGCCTATGTCCAACAGTGGACGTCCTACGGCTGATATAGATAGATATTGACATCCGAAATCTATGGGAGAGACTTGTTTTGACAGTTCCTACAAAGTAAGTACGTAAGTCAATCATTATTGATTGGTTGTGTCATTGACCCCATTAACTTACGTTTCATCTCCTGGGCATTGGGCATCACGCTGGGAGTAGAGGACACGTTGTACCCGCGCAAGAAGCTGCGGGCTCCACGCAGAGTACCCTCCAGGCTGAAGCGGAAACGCTTCTCCGCGGCAGAGTCTTTTATTATATATAACCAGGGGTCTGAAACAAATGTATTTTTTCTTATATTACATAAATATACTTACCTAACGAGGCTTAAGTACGTCAAATAAAAAGCTGTGATGGCCTAATGGTTTGACCTATGGCTTCTCCAGCAGAGTATTGTAGGTTCAAACCCCGGCTTGCACCTCTAAGTTTTTCGAAATTCATGTGCGAAATTACATTTGAAATTTACCACAAGCTTTACGGTGAAGGAAAACATCGTGAAACCTGCACAAACTTGCGAAACTTGCAATGGTGTGTGTGATGTTCCTAATCCGCACTGGGCCCGAGTGGGAACTATACGGCCCAAGCCCTCTCATTCTGAGAGGAGGCCTGCGCCCAGCAGCGGGACGTATATTGGCTGGGATGATGATGATGATGAAGTAAGCCATATGTGACTATATCAGCCTCATAATAGTCGTTGTATAGTGGTCGTCTCCTTACCAACGAGGGTGCTATTATCAGCGCAGGCCTGCACCCAGTCAGGCCCCACGATGGGCCGGCCCAGGCCAACCGCGCACAGCAACTTGAACGTGCGCTTTATCTGCATCGTCACCAGAACCGTGCACGCCAACACGTCCGTCACTATCGTCGCACCTGGAAACATGTTTCAGAAACTATAATGTCGT
The DNA here is from genome assembly GCF_025370935.1 of Choristoneura fumiferana. NCBI lineage: Eukaryota > Metazoa > Arthropoda > Insecta > Lepidoptera > Tortricidae > Choristoneura > Choristoneura fumiferana. The sequence continues at coordinate 4,141,420 of NC_133478.1, forward strand.
CTATAAAGACTAAAAATTCAACGGTTAAGCACTCTCCCTGCCAGCAAGATAGTCTTCAGAGTTTAAGAAGCCATGTGGAACGTAGGCGTGTAGGGCGACTGAAAGTTATTAAGGAGGCTGCCTGCGGGGCACCTGCTTACGAAGCTGACTTCGTAATTAAGGAGTTCGAAAATACGGTGGATGGTTGATACAGAAATATTAATGTAGGTAGCTGTCGGGACCCATAGCAAGGAGTGTAAAGCTTCGTTTCATGGTAAACATTTGTTGAGCAAAATTGTTGGATCAACGTGTAGTCGAGTTTTCGCTCACCAAGCGGCAACACAGCAACATGCAGTGAGCAACTCAGCAACATGTTGATTCAACAATGTTGCTCAATAAATGCTTACCATGAATACAGGGCTTTACTCACCTTTATTATAAGTCTGCGTCGATTTGACTAGTTTAAATGTTTTCCGAAGACTTCTAGGTTATAAATAAAAATAAATAAAATTATGCCGCGCGGCAAAATTCTGGAATTTCGATTCAACTGCCGAATTTAATAGTAAAAGGAAGCAAAGCAGCAGGCAAAGTCTAGTGTGCAAACTAAATTTATCATTCCTTACCTAAATTCTCCAACTTGCTTCTCACATCCTCGTTAGAAAATGCTGTAAACAGCACGCAATGTTTCTCACTTCTCACAGGTGTCGAACAAACAGATACACTAGGAGTAGTACTGACAGATGAAGTTTTCGATGTAGGCAAAGACCTAGTTCTTTTAGGACTTGGAACTTCTAGCTCATTAGAAGCTGGCCTTTTTAAATTCTTCGGAGAGTCCACACTAGTGTCTGATGATAGATACACAGTACTGTTTTCGTGTTTTATCTCTTTAGTCTTTTCTTTATTCCTTTGGCGTCTGCTTCGTCTTACAATCTCTGGAGATAAATCAATTACAATAGGTTCTTTTTCTTTTTTGTCTTTCGATTTAGAACTTCTTGTACTTCTAGCTTCTTTGCTTTCTTCGTTTCTTGTCCTGCTTCTAGACTTTGAGTCACTTTTATCTTCCTCTTTTTTTTTCTTATCCTTATCTGATTTGCTGTCTCTGGTTTTATTGTCTTTTTTGCTTCTAGAACTTCTTGTACTTCTAACATTTTTTTCATCTTTGGAGTCATCATTGTGTTCAGTTTTAGATTTAGATTCATCTGATTTTTTCGATTTAGATCTACTACTTCTACTTCCACCAGCTTGGTTTGAATCTTTAACTGATTTGTCTGTTTTCTTATTGTCATTTCTAGACTCCGGTCTTTTCTGGGTCTCAACTGACAGCTTCTTAGAATTGTTTTTATCCTTGTCTTTCTTCTTATCGCTCTTCCCTTTTAAGCGCGAAATATTTTCACTTATGATTTCGGCGTCGATACTATCTTCACTATCAAAAAGAGAATTTTTGAGAATGCTTTTGTTTTGTTTTTTTGCACTTTCATCTAAGTTTTGAATTTTATAGGTAGGTTTACGAACTCGTGTAAGGATTCTAGATGGTATCGATTCTTCAAACCTTTTAGTGAGATCGAGTTTAGCATTAACCTTCTTATTTCTTTTCTTCTTACCAAAAGTATTACCTGAATCCTGGTCAGAAACATCTTCTGGTTCTGTATCACTCGACGATTCTGTTATAGATCTGTGCTTTAATGTAACACTGATTTTTATTTCTTGACTGTCTGGAAGATCAGCATTAATTATTTTTAGAGTTTTAGGTGTTTTGAGTTTAACATCAACATCTGAAGATGTCGTTGCTTTGGGAATATGTTTGTTATTTTCATTTCTATTCCCATTAGGAGTACTAAATTTACAACCACTCGCAGGCGTCTTGACTGGAGATAGCTCATTTTCAATGTGCCTAAACCTATCGCCCATCTCATAGTCTTCTACAGAACACGGTACCAACTCGTCATCGCCTAATTCTGTCGGTTTAGATAAATCTCCTTTAGGTGAATCTTGTCTTTGGGAGCAAAGATCATTAAATAAATCTTGCGTATTTTCATAGTAATTAGGATCGCTGGCATCAACTTTCTTCTTTTCAACAGGCGTCGATGTTTTTGTAAGTCCCAGTGTAGATGCTTTTTTCGCTTTCAAAGGAGTCGGTAGAGGAACTTTAAAAGGACTACTAATGATTTCTTCAGAATAAACTTCTTGGTTAATTTCAACACCATCGTCTAGAACATCTTCCGTTATAATTTGTGTTGGCATATCTTCAAAATTCTCCTCCTTAGAATTGTCTGTAATTATTTGCGTAGGTAATTCTTCAAAACTCATTCCTTTATTGGAGCCATCAGTCTGATCTTTATTTTGATTAAGCTCTGCTTCAATTTCACCATCTCCTAGCACTTGAGTAGCCATATCCTCAAAGTTTACATCCGGGCTTTTCTTTGACTCCATTAGTTCATTATTAACAAATTCATCTTCACAATCAGTAAGATCATCATCGTCGATAGTGATTTTTTGAGTAGGTAGAATATCAATATCATTTGTTATTTTTGGTGTAGGCAATGTATCTATATCAGTTATAATCTTTTGTGTAGGCAAAATATCGAAGTCGTCGCAATCTGTGGAGCTTCCTGACAGTTTTCTAACTTTTGGGGTAGACGGTGTTCCTATATCAGTAGCGATCTTTTGACTAGACAAAATGTCAAAATCATCACAATCTGAAAGACCACTTGATTTATTTGGTATATTTTTGGAACTTAATTCTATTTTCTTAATTCTTTCGATTTGAGGTGAAACGTCGTCAGGTAATAGCGGTTGGGACTCAAACTCCTCATGAAACGATTGTGTATTAATTTCATCAAATACTATTTCATCATCAGAATCATTTTTCTCTTTTGATGTTTCATGAACAGTTACATTGATACTTCCAGGTTTTTTTGCCTTATTCAAGATGGTTTCCTTTTCAACAGGAATCACTTGAGTTTCCGCATTAAAAATACTATTGTCGTTCTCTTTATTGGCTGTACATAAATCAAATTGTACATTTTCTTGGACATCAACTTTACAAACTTCAGGTAAAATATCTGGTGGAACTTGTGTTGCACATTCATGTATATTGGGTACATTCTGTGTGTTTAGAGTGTGTATATCTGCAAACTGTTGAGTTTCAAGGCCATGAATATCAGGCAGTGGTTGCTGTGTTTCCAAAAGATGAATCGAAGGTGTTGGAGGTATTTGAGTATTAGCTGTATATATAGAATCTGTACTATCATCAGCTTTATAAGGCTCCTGTGTTTCCATTTCATGTATATTTTCAGCACTTTCATCAATGACTTTGTTAGAACGATTTGAATTTGTGGAATCATCGAGAGAACTTCCAGAGTCATCCAAACGGAAATTAAATGACTCTGATTTCTTGCCTGACTGCCAATAAGCATTGTCTATTTTCTTGGAGCCCATTGGCTGAATGGTAACAGTTTTCTTTGAGGGTTTTACAAATTTATTCATTGGACTCTTGAATGCTGTTGGTGGCTTTGGTTGTGAGGGCATTATAAACGAATCATCCTGAAAAAAAAATACCAAATAAGATTATGTAAGATATTTGTTTTAATTTGTAATATTCGCACACATGTTTATTCTTTTTTTAAAACAATAATAACATGAACAATGTTAACCTGTGTTGTGACTCCAAAATTACCCATAACAATAGGGTAGTGTCATGGGTAAAAAATACATAATTAGTCCATCAGATAGTTGATCAAAAAATATAGAACACATGTCAATTGAATAAAAAATCCCAGAAATAAAGCATATTCTGTCTGAGAGTAGGGGCCAATAACATTATGTACTTTTAAGCTAAAAATGTACCTAGGTGAATTTTTTTTTTACACACTAGCAGCAATAGCAGCTCTTAGAGCTGATCCGTGTATATCACTGCAGTTGTGATTTTAATCTTTTTGTGAGTGTTTGTCTAGTCTATTTTTAGAAGTTCGGGTAGAGCATTTCACAAATTGTCAACATAACAGGGTAACAAATGTTTCCTAGGGTTGCTTGCACTTGGTTGCATGTGATGAGTGATATTTTTGATGGACTAATTATATTTTTTTTAGGAACATAACATACCCTATTGTATAGTAAATTGTCTATTGTTGTACAGATGAATGATCCATACTAATTTTCACTACTGTTCTAATGTCCAAACTTGCTTACTTTGTCACTGACTTCTGGTGACTCCGGTACTAAAACCGAGGGAGCCCCATATCTTGACACTTGCTTGGCCACAGGCACTGGTGTGCATGGAATGTCAATGGCCTGGGTCATTGGCAAGTCATTGTCATCTTCAAGTAGTCTGAAAACACCGAAAACATCGCCAAATTGCACCATGTCTCCATTTTGAAGAGGGTGAGGTATAAATGGCTGCAGAGATTTCTAAAAAAAAAGGAAAAATACAGATAAAAAAAATATGCTTTTATCACATGATTGATTTATAAACAAAAAAACAAAATAAAATTAGCTACAGGTAATGGTAGTTTCTGTTACAGGTACATTTGATAACTTTAAATTTGTCTTTTTTTTATTCTACTGGATGGCAAACGAGCAAGTGGGTCTCCTGATGGTAAGAGATCACCGCCGCCCATAAACATCTGCAACACCAGAGGTATTGCAGACGCGTTGCCAACCTAGAGGCCTAAGATGGGATACCTCACATGCCAGTAATTTCACCGGCTGTCTTACTCCCCATGCCGAAACACAACAGTGCAAGCACTGTTGCTTCACCGCAGGATTACCGAGCAACATGGTGGTAGCAATCCAGGCGGACCTTGCACAAGGTTCTACCACCTGCAAAATCCTCCTGTATCTTGTTTGCGATTGGTTAATAACTAATTGAGCCAAGTGCAAGTAAGACCAATAACAAACTGACTTCTTGACACTAACACCATCTAGCGATATAAGCAACAAAATTTGAGTTTCCACTTGTCAGAAAATCCTCAGTGAGTCTTGAGTTAACTTGTAGGACCTTTTCCCACCGAAATGATGCATAACTAAGTACTCATGATTTGCCAATTTTTTTACTAGTTACAATCACCTAACTTATGGCACTTATTCAAAGTTACCAAAGCAGGTTGTTGCTTGCAAAACGAGTTAAGTAAAAGCTCAATGAAATCAATACTTACACCTTGTACTTTGGTTTTATTTGCTGAATCTAAGTCCATAAGCATAAATTCATTTGAATTTAGCACATTTATAACAGCATGCTGCCTTGATATGGACTGAAATAAAACAATTGGGATGTGAAACAATGTATCTAAAACCTTTACAAAATGGGCATAAACAAACAAGTCTTAACCCTGTCTAAAATTGTATACTTACATTTAAGTTAAGAACAATGCGGCATGTCTGTGGGTCTCTTCCGATTTTGTTTGGACCTTTTTTGACAGGATACTTGGCACCACATATTCCCAAAAAGCCAATCTGTAAAATAAAGCTTTCATATATGCCTTACCATAATATTACTATAATGCTGAACATCAAAAAGACGCATTCTACACACAATTTATCGAAGTTTATCTGTGACACCGTTATAAACTTTTTCAGGTAGCATGCCAGGTAGTGCCATTGTTCCAAATAAAGAATATTATATTATTATAAATCATCTACAGATGTTAACAAAAAACAAACATATTTTAATAAAACTGGCAGTACTGGTAAGTTAACTCTGGGTCACTTGGAAACTAGATCTTAATAAGTTATTGAGCTTACACATTAATGCATAGAATCTCGCCCTCTAAAATATCTAAAAACTCTAATAATTTCTAAAAAAAAGCTCTCAATATTATATGAAACGACGCCACTGCACTGCATGGATATTAGTAAACAACACAAACCTGCTCCGGCTCTATTTTCTCAAATTGCGTGTACTGCTCCTGGGTACTATCAAGCCTCTGAGTACACTCTATCTCCATTTTAGGGATAGTTTATTATTCCATATGATTTAATTAAAGCGTTACAAAATATTTTCCCGGCAAACGATACCATACACACACCGCGCATTCCGCTGAATTTCAACCGTCACTGTCAGTCAATTTTGACAGCTAGATGCTATCTTGTTTTTTTTTTGAAGATTGTGGCTTGGTAACAAGGCTTTTAGGCTTTAGCCAAGTCTTTATTTATAGGTATTCGTGTTGTCAGAGCATCAGGGCTACTACGAAATTCATCAAAAATTATGATTTTTGTATTATAAGATTCGTATAAAATTTGATTACAAAATACGTAGATATTTTTAATTTAAAAACATGCGCATTCCATTCATTATATCATTATATCCATTCCATTTATTTTACTTTCGTGATAATCGTGCAATGCAAAAAAATTTTTTTGCGCAGCGCGCACAAATAATAATTTAATAGGTATCTGTCAAAGTCTTCTTCTTCTTCTTCTTAATAGGGTAATTACATTCCCTGAATATAGCAACCGGCTCTGTCAAAGTCGTCAAATCAAACAAATCTGCAGGGCTACTACGAAACTCGAAGTTCGTGTCGTGTCAAAGGGACCGACACTAATACTATTTAATACGAGAGCGAGAGGGACGGTACGATACGAGCTTAGAGTTTCGTAGTAGCCCTGCTGACTGAAATCGAAACGAAATCAATTAAATTCAATTTTTAGAAAAAATATAGCTCCATCGAAACTATCGATGATTCCGCCAATGTCGAGGTTGAAAAAGACTTTATCGGTTGGCCGTTGTACGGTAGGAAACGAAATCGTCATTCGTTCGTTATCGTATCCGTTGGGGTGACACTCTTTCCCGGCCTGGATAACACCGACATGAAAATACCGTCTCTGTTTTTTGTGTTTACGCCCATAGAAACTGAGAGGCGCTTATATGGGCGAGTTCACGAAAAACAGGGTCGGTATTTCCATCCCGGTATTATCCGGGCCGGGAAAGAGTGTCACCCGTATCGTTGACATCGTTGTTAATCAAAGAGTATATAATTTGTTAATTTCATACATAACCTAACAAAATAAATCATATTTATATATTACCTAAATTATCATCAGAAAAAACAGACAGACTATGGATATAGCATACTAATTTGTCCTCATCCAGCAGCAGATCAGCTTCTGTGATATTTTGATTCCATTAAATTTGCATTTTAGTCTAGTCGTGTTTACTCGTACGGAAGCCGCATCCACTTCATTTATCGCCATCGGATTTGTAAGATTTAGTAATAAATAACGAATCAAGTTAGCCAAGTTAGTGTATTTTAATCGCAATGGAGGCGGAAATTGAGAGTGACACCAAAGCAGATAATGCGTCTGATGCGGAGGACGTTCCTAGTGATTTCTTTGACGATTTCAACAAAGACGAGTTCATGGAAGGTCTGCAGGTGATTGACAGTTGGGACGACGGAGACAAGAAGCGGCGAGCGTCGCGCATCGACGCCGAGGCAGTGGACAGCGTGCAGGATCTGCGTGAGCTCATCGACGGGCGAGAGGAGGGCGAGCGCCGCGACCGCAACAAGCCCGACGAGTGGGAGAGAGACAGCATGGAGCGCCACCACGAGCGTCTCGACGCCTACATCCGCCCCGGCAGCCGCCGCGACCCCAACAAGACTAAAGAAGCCATCAAGCGCGACAAAGAAGTCAAGGTCAAGGAATACCTCGCCAAAAGCCTGGATGCCACCGACGAGCTGAAACCGCCTGGCACGGAACTGGATGACTTTTTCGACATAAACAAGCCCGCGAAATCATCAGCTTCACACCACGAGGAGCCCAGGTTGCATAAGGAACGACACCGGTCGCCTGTGCGACATCAACACTCGTTTCAGCCTTACTCTCAGCCAACGGCATACTTATCAAGGCACGCCCGCCGCCCGAGCCCGAGACGCAGCCCTCGCCCGAGTCCGAGACGCAGCCCTCGCCCGAGTCCGAGACGCAGCCCTCGCCGAAGCCCCCGCCGTAGCCCACGACGTTCACCCCGCCGAAGCCCACGGCCACGAAGATCCCCATTGCAGTACAGAACCCGTCCAAATCTAAGATACAGCCCGCATAGGAGGAGCCCGCGGCGACGCTATTCGCGCTCGCCTCCGCCCCGCCGCTACGTGAAACGTTCGCGCTCCAGATCTCCAACAACTCGAGACAGTTTCCTTTATCCAATAGAGTCAAGACCTGAATATTCTAATCAACACTTTGACATTGCAGAGCAGCAATATAATCCAATTCCATATGCAAATGATTTGTCAGGGTATTCATACCCCCCGCGCCCTGACTACCCTGGCTATGCAGGCACTCCGTATGATTACAATATGGGCCAGCCCGTTCCTCCAGCTGTGAACCTATCAGCGATACCTTATCCAGCTGGGCCAGTGCCTCAGCCAGTGCCAGCTCCAGTTATGAACCCCATGCCAGGCATGAACCCCATGCCAGGCATGAACCCCATGCCAGGCATGACTCCTATGCCAGGCATGACCCCTATGCCTGGCACAAACACTGTAAACCCTGTATTGCCTCCTGTTGTAAATCCTGTTCCATCCCCGGCCATGGTCCCAGCTCCTAGCCGTGCTTCTTCAGAGAAATCTTCAGTCATCTCGAAACCTGTCAAGGACAATTTGAAGCCTTATGATGCATTGGCTCAAGTAAATATTTTATTTTTATTTATCATAGAAATTTACACTGAATTCAGACTTGGCGCTTAAGCTATGTGTCTGCTTTCAGAGTGAAATCTAATCGTTTCTTTTAATCATGTGTTTGAACATGTCAATATTTACTCTTCAATGTTTCAGCTAGTGGCAGATGGAAAAATTTCACAGGAGGACTATTTAAAGCTGGCACCTACAAAAGGTAAGCAGGTGAAAATTCACCTTTTTTTGCAGTGTCTTAGTTTGATCTGAGATAGTTTTGTCAAAATACTCTGTTAATGTATTATAATAATTATGAATATTATAATAACTATGTTGAAACTTGTATTATATTTCTGTTACAGTCACAACTCCCTTGGACACAAGTACACGAGTCATGGGTAGGTACTTCTGTTTAATTAGAGCGTAATAAATAACAATTTTTAGATAAATTATCTTTTACTTATATTTTGTTATTTAAATTATATAATTATTGCTTTGTTAATTGTGATTTTTACTTCATAATTATGTTACAAAGCATATGCTTGTAAATGATTTTTTTGATAGATGTATATGCACACTGGTGTCAATCAACCCTGCTCACAACCCTTAAATCATTGGATCTCGAAGTCCAAGTTAACACATTTTTCGGGGAGCATTTTTAATGTGAACATGCGTATTCTTTGTTTTATTGAAGTGTGAAACTAGTGACCGTTTTGTGTTTCCAGTGTTGAATCGGTGTAGCCAAGCGTTGAACAAGTTGTCCAGCAAGTTGGTTCTGCCAAGCCGTTTGGTAATGAATAACAATATGGTGGGCGCAGAGCCAAAGTCTCTGGTGCCACGCTTCTGCTCACCGCTGAAGCGTCAGGGCGCCGTGGAGTTCCACTTTACCAAGCCCTGCGATGGATCCGCGACGGCGCAGCAGAACAAGCAACTCGTCGACAGCATCATCAGCACCATCGGCCTGGAGAAAATCGTCTCAAGACCTAAGAAGAAAATCCAGAAGGACATGAAGGACGCAGCGGTGCAGACTACAAACCCGTATTGCGACGTTTGCGAAGTTCGGGATTCTGTGAAATTCGCCGACTGCAGTACCGACGTCGATCTTGAACATTTCAGCTCAACGGTTCATACACAAGTTGTGGAACAGGATCTCATGAACTCTAAGGCGGTGTTCGCTCCGAGCGGCAGCATCGCCGACGGGGCGCCCATCTCCATTGCTCACCTGACGCCGGCGCAGTTGGTGTCTCAGCTGGCGGCCCGCGCGAAGACCTTGAAGCAATCCGAACCTCTGCCGCCTAATCAGTACATGAGGCGCAACCCGCAAAACTACGACAGCCAGTACGATAATCAGCAGTACCATAATAACTACAATTATCGCTATTAGATTTTTAATAGTAGGTAGTAGGTACCTATCGTAAACTGTAAGACCTGGCTAAGCCGCAGGAGTCTATGAATTTGTCGAGCTATTCCCTGTAGTTCGCACCCGCGGCAATAAGTGCTCACCTCTGGGATAATTTTTGTCCCGTTTTTCCGTAGTACAATCAATTGGAAAAACGGGGAATAGCTCAATTTCTCAAGGCGAGATTAATACGATATTCTTCCACTGTCTAATATAACCCTCTTCTTGGATAGTCGGGGAAAATCTCTGGACAGGCATGGACAGGTCACAATTTTTTTTTCCAGCAATCCAAATTAATTTATTTATGACATCATAGATTTGTTTCACGAATTAGCTGATTTGTTTTTACCCCCGACGCAAAAAAAGGGTTGTTAAAGTTTGATGCCAATGTCTGTCTGTGGCATCGTAGCTCTCAAACGGATGGACCGATTCTGATGCGGTTTTTTTACGTAAAAGCGAGTTCCCTTGCGGTGGTTCTTAGCAATGTTTGATAAAAATCGATTCAGCCGTTTTTGAGATATTAAACTTTGAAATGACGATTTCTTAATACAAGCTTTTAATTTTGTGGGTAGAAAGAAGAAAGCTATGCCAGTTGCTTTGGTTCTGTAATTAATCTGTTACATTTCTAGTGGTTCTAATTCCGTTTGTAGTTTTAGGATCGTGTATAAGGCAGACAGTGCGTAAACCCATTTATTAATGGCTAAGGCCATACTGACTAACGCGTCTTTTTCTACCCTCATTCTATACCGTTTGACGGCAAGAAATAGTTAATGCGCCCTCGACAATGGCAAACGTGACCCTAAAAATGGCCTTTGTAATAATGCAAACCCAAAGGAAACTTAAAAATCAGGTTTTCTGTTTTTTTTTTCAAACATGAAAAAACGTTAGTAAGTAGATATAAATGCGACTTTGGAGTTGCATTCCTAATTGGTTTCTTGGTCCGGAAAAGGTCATTAATTATGTAGTTCTAAGTAGTGTATTTTATGTTGCTGTCGTACTTTGGTGATGGTATATAGTCATGCTGAAATATTTTATTGGTATGTTTGGATGTGTGTATAATCCGATGCAGACAACATAATACAACGCAGTAAGTACCAAACAAAGTAATGTCGGCAACTGAAAGGTATTTAGTTTTTTAAACTGATCGGACTATTCGTATCTAGTAAACTGAATTCTGGGTACGACGGCAAGGTAATAATTAAGTTCTGATTTAAGTCACGCAGATATGAAATTAAACTTCTAGGGTAACTGAAGAATTCTTGTTTTATTTGCTCCCATCTTTTGCAAGGATGCTAATGGCACATGAAGCTCATACATAAAGGCACGGCACCCTGTGGATAAACTACGATTCAATATTTCGGCGACGAAGGTGAAGAACGCCAAGCATCAAGATTTCTACAGAAGACCCGAGAGCTTCCTGCAACCGAATCTGCCAAGTGCCGGATCCAAGCTGAAGACCGAAGAATATACTCCTATCACAGAATATAATAGTACTAACGTACTCGTATGTCTACCTAAGGGTAAGGCCAGACGATACGGTATTTTTTTTAATAGTCATCATCATTAATTTAAGAACTTAGCTCTTGTCGGTGGAGAAATCGCCACTCTTTTCGGTTCTCTGCCAGTGTTTTCAGCTCCTGATAGTAAGTCGCGTAATTTTTTCAGCATTTGGTTTTATACAAAAGTCCAGTTTGTGCTACACGGCGGCTCAAAATGAGCTGTACACATTGTATTTGTATGAAATCAAAATAACGCAACTCGAAAAAATTACGCTTACCTAATCTGGCCTCACCCTTAAAACTGCTTCATGTAATAATTAGTCTTAAAACCTGTGTTTAGTATGTGATTTACTTTATTGAACAAAAATAAACAGACCGCATCATAGAATATCTGTTACCTAAGTTACCTATTTAAAAGAGAGTTGAACTGGGGTAAAAATGACAAAGCACTAAAGCGTGCGTATAGGTAGTGCCACGAGTGAAGTGAATGATTACATACACAGCTGATTGTTTTTGTACAGGTCTCGAGAGATAAAACACTACAAAAAAGGTAATATATTATTTAGTAACTAAACTGAATTTTACTTTAGTAATCTTGTCAGGTTCATTATCATATTTATATATTACATTCTATCAATAAATAACAATTTTGGCATAGGAACTTGTGTAAGTCCGATGCCAATACAATAATCTGGTAGTGAAATTCTGGTGGTCCGGTCAGGACAGGCTGCTCTTCACAGGACTGAACTTTTCAACAATCACATGACAGACACAACTTTAAACTTGGTATGAATAGTACTAGTTTAGTAGTAGTTTTAGTTAGTAGTGCTAGTTTGGATGACAATAAGTACAATAACAGTACATCCCATCAAAAGTACAGTCAGCAAAAAAATTTAATATTCATAACTGCGACCCGCCCCGGCTTCGCACGGCCAAAATAAAAAAAAACGGCCAAGCGCGGGTCGGACTTACGTACCTTACCTATACAACATTAGACATTAGCAAAAATGGACAAAGAAAACACGTTTGCCGTACGAGAGCCCCCCCATAAATATTTATTATATTTTAATTTAATTATTTATTTTTAAAGTGAATTAAAATACAAATTAATATTCTGTGAATATTTCAAGCAACTACCTACCTGTTGCCGTGAAGAGCACCCCTGAAATATTATTTTATTGTTTTAGTATTTGTTGTTATAGCGGCAACAGAAATAATAACATCATCTGTGAAAATTTGAACTATAGCCATCACGGTTCATGAGATACAGGCAGCCTAGTGACAGACAGACAGTGGAGTCTTAGTAATAGGGTCCCGTTTTTATTACCCTTTCGGCACAAAACTCTAAAAAGGTCTCTAATCGAGGGCACTTCTCACACATTTTGCAGCGCCATTTCCCAAAAACAACACCCGGCGTGTCAACGTAAGCAAAAGGTAGTTGTTTGGTAAGATTGATATTTTTAAATTCGTAATATCTTTTGAATGGAATGTCCGATTTGAATAATTCAAAAAGTAATCTACAGGTAAGTATTGAAACCATCTTGAATATGAAACTATTTATTTGGATAAGGATTAATACAAAGGTATGGATAACATGGTCTGATTTTAGTCGGCATATCAGTCAACTTTTAAAATTAAAATAAGTAGTTGTAGTGACATCACTACAATAGTTGGACATATGGTATCGCGAAATTTTTTGTAGATATTTTAGAACATTTTTTTGTTCTATCATCAATAGTTTCCACAGCGCATGCGATGAAACATGTTTTATGGCAACTTTTTTACACTTTGAGGCACATTACTGAAGTTTTAGTACGGAACCCAAATTTTTTCTGGTAATAAATATGAAAGCCTATGGCACTTTGGAATAATTTAGCATTCTAATAGTGAAAGAGTTGTTAAAATTGGTCCAGCACTTTTTGAGTTAATTCGTAACAAACAATTTATTGAATCAGGCGTTACTTTGCGGGGTCCATATCAATGAACTAAAAGAATTTCCTTGCTCACCCGCGACCTTACGATAGCTAAGCTTATGCAAAATATGCGTGTTCATGCAGTTCCTCCACCTCCACACTCGTTCGTTAGTCTAACAACTGGTAGCATGGTGTACGGTTGTGTCACTCTGAAGATGAGCTCTGGTTGAGTTCGAAACGCGTCAGTGTAGTGTGGTGGTGGTGATAGATGGGTTTGTGTGATTTGTGTGTGTTCTTACAGTGTGGAGGTGGAGGAACTGCATGAACACGCATATTTTGCATAAGCTTAGCTATCGTAAGGTCGCGGGTGAGCAAGGAAATTCTTTTAGTTCATCGTAACAAACATCCAAAAATCCAAATCTTTCCTCTTTATAATATTAGTATAGATATAGATAAGTAATAGCTTTTTTATCATTTTTTTTTTGCTTGCTTATATATTATAATTTATTATAATTAATTCAAAATTTCATACAAGTATGGTCTGAAAGCAACAAGCTTGTTAATAATGTTTATGTAGTTATTATACTTAATTTTTATTTTATTACGTAGGTATATAAATAAATAAAAAATATTAACCAAAAATATTATTCTTCTAAGAAGTCGTCCAGCCATTTTTCTAGATCTTCTGGAGATTCGATCACAGGATTCTTCTTAGGTTCAGCAGAAGCAGTCACTACTGAAATCCGTAATGAAAGAAGGATTTAATATATTGTGTAGGTACTTGTAGGTAAGTACACCTATAAGTGATTTCATGGAAAATTCAACAAATCAATGAACAGATTATAACTCAAAATGATCTTGTTTGAAAGATGTATTGTAAATTGCGACTTATTGATACAATTTAAGATTAAAAAAGGTGTGAAAAGAATGTTTACCTGTATTTGCAACTTCACTTTTAGGCACATGTTTCACTTTATTAGCATCTGCTTTTTCAATATGATCTACAATTTCATTTGTTCCTAGTATTATATCATCAATGGGGTCAATTACTTCATTTTGTAGAGGCTTCATTTTATTGACTTTTGATTCAATTGTTGGTTCACCTCTTTTGAACACTATTTCTATATTGTCTTGGGATTCAGGTATCATTTTACTTTTTTCTGGTTCAACATCATCAAAATGAATATCATCTACATCTGGACTAGTATCCGCCACGTCAGGTTCGGAGTTCTTTCGTTCTTCAACTACTTCCGTTTTGCTATAATCTTCTTTTAAACCTTTGATCAATTTTTCCTGAAGGTCAGACTCTGTTGTTGCTATTTTGAAGTACTTATGTTTGTACCTGCTTGTTCTATGATCCATAGTTTGTATATCTGTTTCTGTGAATATACTTTTGTCTATATTGTTTCTTTCGTAAAATGGTATTGTGCAAAGGGCAGTGGCTAAGTCATTCATGTTGATTTCAAAGTATTTGTCATATAGGGATGGACCTGTAGATATGTCCCATGATTTCTCATGTTTAAATTGGAAATGGCCCCCAATTGAAAGAGGTGCTTGTATAAGTTGCTGTAAAAGGGATAAATAATTATTTTAAACTAGTGTATGCCCGCTGCTTTTCATCATGATAGAGTAATAAGTGCCTGGGTCCTACTGGGTACTCCAAAATTTTGGAAAATTCTTTCTTTGTACATGTATTATTTATAGCTATAGTGGTGCATGTATGTCGGATATGAAATCTTCAGCTCCTGTGATTTAGTTTCAATATTAACCTACTGTCAGGTCAGATAGTCTGTTGTTAATGATACTGTTTTACTTATAAGTATAAACAGTGGCGTAGCTAGGTAACCTAGGGCCCTGGGGCAAATAAAAATATGAGGCCCACTGCTATCAAAACTGGTAAGATTTTTTGAAGTAAAATCATTATATATACAAATACTTTAAAAATGCTAAGCAACTATCATCAGCTATAAAGCAGAATTTCGAGGCCCCCCTGAGCTTGAGGGCCCCGGGGCACTGCCCCGCCTAGCCCCTTGGTAGCTACGCCACTGAGTATAAATTATATCAGAAAGTGTCAGAAGACTGAATACTTCAGATCTGAATTAAAAGTAAAATGTTTCTTTACCTCATAGTCAGCACCCATATTTTCTTGCTCCTCCACCTCATCATAGCTCTCAATGGGAATCTCATATTTGGCCCAATTGCTTTGGATCTCCTTCTTCTTATATTTAGAGTTGGCTTCCTCTGTGATTTTGAGAATGTCATCAGTCTCTCTTTTCAAGCCTTTGTAGAACTCTGGCCCAGGCTCTTCATAAACTGGTTTTTCAGGAACTGCAACTGTAATAAAGTTTAAAATGTAATAAACAAATCAGCATAAGCATATTTCATACTCAAAACTAAAAAACATAAATTAGAGCTACATTTGCCCTGAGGGTAACTCGGTCACCTCGCCTCTTCTAATTTTCTTTGATATGTGCAAGCTTGTTGGATCTATGGCGGCTCCCGGGGCTCCCTAGCCTGGGGCCCGAGACCCTATTCTACCTACCACTTTTTTCTGGCTTTTTGTTAGTTTTTTTGATACAATAACATTAAAGGCCTTTTTAATTATAATAGATTTAACAGTTATGTACACACAGCTCTATCATCTGTAACTCCTATTGTGTCGACAGTAAACCTAACATCAATCAAGTTTTACAGCGCTTCTATATAAATTGCTAATTAAATTAATTTACCTTTAGGTGTATCTATTTTTCTTTCAGCTTTCTCACTAGCAGCCTGGTGGCGTTGCCGAGGTTTCCGCTGCTCCTTGGGGTCATTTTTACCTTTCTTGTGCCTGTAAATTAATAATTTTACAACCTTAAATATTAGTGGAAAATGACCCTGTTAATTAACACTTACTCTGCAAAATGCTTGTATCTCAGATCCATAAACTTAACTAGACCTTAAAGCCCACCATCAACATTCATGTAGGGGGAGGGGGGGGGGGAGTAAAAATCATAGCTGCGCAATGCAGGCTTACGCTTGAACTTAGGTTTAGTGTGTTTTTTTAAAATGTTTATTTTTGTGGCATGGTACTAGATTACCAGTTAACAGTGAATTGAATGATGTATAAACTTTGACACAACTGCCTGAAATGGTAAGCCATTCTCCACTCCGCATGATGAAAAGTAATTGTGTGCAGTTTTAAAGTAAGAAAAATTTACTCTATTTCTATATGTTGATGAAGCACAGAGTCAAGTCATATTGAGGCTTTTGTATGACACATTACATATAATTTGCATTTTTAATATGATTTCAGATTTGGAGCTGTTGATAAGAGCAAGACTGAAGCTTGACTTGAGCTGAAAATGACTTTGTTAGAAAAAGTGGATTATGTTCATTATTATGTTTTAGTATTTAGTGAACAACGACAAAACCCAACTAGCAAAATTGTTCTCTAATAGACAGAGCTAAATATATTTTAACTAATATTAGATGCAAAATTGCTACCCGTCATGACATATGGTGCCGAAACATGAACGCTCACGTTAGGACTGGTCCACAAATTTAAAGTTGCTCAACGTGCTATGGAAAGGGCTATGCTCGGAGTTTCTCTGAAAGCTAGAATTTGTAACAAAGTGATCCGACAGAGAACCAAAGTTATCGACATAGCCCACTGCATTAGCACGCTGAAGTGGCAATGGGCCGGCCATATAACCCAAAGAACCGATAACCGTTGGGGTAGATGAGTTCTTGAGTGGAGACCACGGATCGGCAAACCTAGCGTAGGACGTCCTCAGACTCGGTGGAGCGATGATCTTCGCAGGGCGGCTGGCAAGAGCTGGATGAGAGTTGCCGAGGATCGTGCTCAGTGGCGTGCCATGGGAGAGGCCTATGTCCAGCAGTGGACGAACATAGGCTGATGATGATGATGATGATTAGATGCAAAATTATCAGTTATTCTCAACTGCAACTGCTATTGTCATTAGTGAAAAATGTAAAAGTTCAAATAACGTTACATAGCTTTGTTCCTGTCGGACTGAAATCGGTTTAAAAGGTACTGTAAAGTAAACTTACTGATTTTTCTTTGATTCTGGATCTGGCATTCTTGACTTGCTTTTTGAATTATACGAAAAACACCTGTTGAAACGGCGTGTTTTCAGTTTTTCGCATCGCACACACATGCACACACGTCTGTCTGCAGGGCTACTACGAAACTCGACTCGAAGTTCGTGTCGTGCGGTCCCTCTGACACTTACTATTTAATACGAGAGCGAGAGGGACGGTACGATACGCACTTCGAGTTTCGTAGTAGCCCTGCTGATCTGAAAAGTTTGACTTGACACTTGAACACTTGACAGATTTTTGTAATCTGTCAGTGACGATGCGACGTCAAACCAAAACGCAATCGACGCTGTTCAAGTTGATTTGAAAAGCGCTAATAATTAAGCCATCCACCTTTTTTTTATATTAAAGAGGGGGAAAACAAACATGAGGGTCACCTGATGGAAAGCAATCAACGCCGCCCATGAACACCTGCCGACATGAGGGGTATCACGGTGCGTTGCCGGCCCTTTGAGAGACTGATAGTGTGCTGATAGGCTCGTTTTTAGGGTTCCGTACCCAAAGGGTAAAAACGGGACCCTATTGCTAAGACTTGACTGTCCGTCTGTCTGTCTGTCTTCTGTCTGTCACCAGGCTGTATCTCGTGAACCGTGATAGCTAGACAGTTAAAATATTTTCACCGCTATAAGTAACAACAAATATTTTGACTTTGACTTGGACTTTGACAGTCTATCTATAGCCTCCCCAGGGCGTCTGTTATGCCCCCTGAAACCGCCAGCAAAACGTCGGTTTGGGCACTCCTCCACGATGTGGTAGGCTGTTTGCTGCGGAGCGCCGCAGTCACACGCTGGCCCCACTTGTGCAGGCTGTGGTTGCAGCGGGAGACAGTTGAGCGTACGACTGGCTTTGAAGCCAGGTAGCCGGGCAGACGGTTTCTCCACAAGGTCACCCGCCGAGCATTTCTGGGATTGCTAGTCGGTTAACCAAGGCAGACCGGATCTGACTAGAGCGGCTTACGAGAGGAGTCGCTGCGGTACATGCTTGTCCAGGGTTCTAGTAATCGGCAGCCTGTGCGGGAGTTGGGTAGCGATCGCTTTACCCCATTCTACCGCCGCTGCCTGCGTGCGCCTCAAGTGCGGAGGGGCAATGTTAGCCAGCACGTGTCTGTGCTTTCCGCAAACACCGCGATCCCGCGATTTTAACCCGTACCACTACCATGAGTTTACAGTGACCGTACTCGATAGCGACGGCGTAAATTATTTGTATGGAGAATCATCATCATCATCATCATTCAGCCTATATACGTCCCACTGCTGGGCACAGGCCTCCTCTCAGAACAAGAGGGCTTGGGCCATAGTTCCCACGCGGGCCCAGTGCGGATTGGGAACTTCACACACACCATTGAATTGCTTCGCAGGTTTGTGCAGGTTTCCTCACGATGTTTTCCTTCACCGCAAAGCTCGTGGTAAATTTCAAATGTAACTCCGCACATGAATTTCGAAAAACTCAGAGGTGCGAGCCGGGGTTTGAACCCACGACCCTCTGCTGTATGGAGAATGGTACAGCGCTTCTACAAATAATTTACGCCGTCGCTATCAAGTACGGTTACTTTAAACTCATGGTAGTGGTACAGTTGCCCTTAGTGTAAGTTTTCGGTTACAAGATACGTCTCGATCGCGTTCGCGTTAAAATCTCAATTTGTATGGAAACACAAACATCGCAAACGTTCCGCTAGAGGCGCTGTTCGTGTTTGCATACAAATTGAGATTTTAACGCGAACGCGATCGAGACGTATTTTGTAATCGAAAACTTACACTAAGGGCACACAGGTCGTCGCTCCATCTTGTTGGAGCCATGCAGTTGGTGAGATGGAAAGCAATGACTTCCGATTTGGATGGGATTGGGTTACGAATAATAATTCTAAAGACTATCGTAGCGTAGTACAGTTGAATGCAAAAAATATGTATACATCGATCTTAATGTTTAGTGACATAGAGGTGTTACGTATAGATATTTTGGACATCTTCGTAACGTATGTACCTAAATATTTATGACGCTGACCGTACAAATAAGTGCAGTCTGTGCAGTAAAATAAAACTATGTCACATCGAGTTCCAGGCACATAATATGTAAAATCACTGCTTCACATCAAAATTAAAAAAAAAACTCGTTTTAAATAGCCCTTAACTCTATAGGAATAAGGTGCAGTTTGCTGTGACTCCAATGAAGAGAAAGATCAGAAGGCTTCAAAGGCTCCCGGCTAAACATTTTTTTAGCATCTGGATTGCTATGCGATTGAGAATAGGCGAGCGAAACGAGAAAGAATAATTTTGTCAAAATTTTATTGAATCTGTCCCCGTAGTTTATTGTATTGACTTATACTGCTCAAAATAAAATAAGGGCCACGTGAATTTCATTGGTGAAACGAAAATACTTTTTTTTTTTGCGTTCCTTGTTTAAAAATGGTTTTATTAATACAACATAACACAAAAAAAAACTTCTCGTTCATTTATATTATGTACCTAATTATTCAATAGGGCATATTAGGCAAAGCTCAGCGCAGGGGGCGACACTAGCACAAACCGTAAAGAAACCGCCATGACAACGTCAGTTCTCTTTATATTTTGTCGCCAGGACGGATCATGACCAAAGAGTATTAATTACTTATAGAAATCATGACATATTTATGAGTAACAAAATACATGATAATTTCTAGATATTTTATTGATAGAAGCGTATTTCCAAAATTTAACTAATTGAAATAATATGATATTACGACATCCTAGGGACATTTAAGATACTCAAAAAACATAAACCATAAACATATGGTATGTGCTAGTGCTGCACTCTGACGGGATAAAATTGCAGTAATATTTTTGATTTCATTTTACCGGTAAAATTCAAGTGGCCCTTATATTCTTTTGAGTAGTATATTTTTAATTATATAAGTTTCGATTTTAGATGCTGAAGAGCTTTATGGTTCAATGCACTAATTTCCATGGCTACCAGTCGACAGGTAACTTCATTTAATTCCTGAGAAAGATTTATTGTGGCCAAAGAAAGTATCCATCCATCCATCCCAGCCTATATACGTCCCACTGCTGGGCACAGGCCTCCTCTTAGAACGAGAGGGCTTGGGCCGTAGTTCCCACGCGGGCCCAGTGTAGATTGGGAACTTCACACGCACCATTGAATTGCTTCACAGGTTTGTGCAGGTTTCCTCGCGATGTTTTCCTTCACCATAAACCTCGTGGTAAATTTCAAATGTAATTCCGCACATGAATTTTGAAAAACTCGGAGGTGCGAGCTGGGGTTTGAACCCACGATCCTCTGCTTGAGAGGCGATAGGTCAAGCCACTAAGCCACCACGGCTTTTTTTAACCCCTTTCGATTAAAAAAATAATTTTGAAAATCGGTCCACAATTTACTGAGTAATCGGTGAACATACATATAAAAAAAAATACAAACATTGGAACATAGAACCTCCTCCTTTTTTTGAAGTCTGTTAAAAATCGCACCGCATTCGTAAACTAGCAATCCGATCACAAACATATCGCGTAGGCGGGTAGTGGGCGACTCTCCCCGATCTCCCGGCCACCCGTCTGGCAGACTACAATCACACAGTACAACGGAACATGCAGATGAAACAAGAAAAAAAGAAGTACTTTTATTGTGGTTAGATTTAGTTATTTGTGTCACAAGGGAGCAAAATGGTGTATTTACGGCGAGGGCGTACATTGAATCCAGAATGTAGCGAAGGATTCTACAATAGAATGCTGAGCGTAGCGAGGGATTCTAAAGTAGAATCCTGAGCGTAATGAAGGATTCAAGTGTTAACGCCCAAGATGAAAATAATTTTGCTCCCATGTGGCTCATACAACTTTTCACACCGAGCATTAAGAAACTTGAAAAAAAAAATCTACATATTATTATAGAACAACCAGCATAGAAAATGGCGTGGCTTTACAGTTATCAACTTAAAAAAATGGGATTTGCAATAAAACACTTAAAAAAGCCTTGAACAGAAAACTTGCACTTTGCTCCCTCTCGTCAGGGAGGAAAAGTTACTTTTCTGAAGGAGAGGTGTGAAAAAATTATGAAGTTTGAGGTTCATCATTTTGCTATGGGTTCGATTTTTACCACTTTGGAAGACAGGCTGTAAATTATTTTCTTAAGCCGATACCACATTTTAGAACGATAATAATGACTGTTTTATAAGATGTTTAATGATTCATATTTTCTTTAAAAATAAAGAAAAATATTAATTATTTTTATTTCAATTGTACCACCATTATTATAATAACGTATGTTGTTCTTGAATAAATTAATCTAATAAATCATTCAAATGATTAAGTTTATGTATTTATATAGTTGGATAAGACAACTAAAATTGTACCAGACTTAAAATTATAACTACTAACAAATGAATCTTTCTATATTTATTTAGTAAGTAATTTACATTATTTTGTACAATTATGAGTTTACATACATAAAAAAGAACTAACCTAAGATAGCTTAACTAACTATAACATGATAACCTTATAATTAAAAAATACAAATATTTTTATCGATCACTTAATCATAATAATTTCAATTATGGCTAATATTATAATAACTTATTAGCTATGTAGTATTATTTTACTAAGTAGATAGTTTAGTTTAGAGTATTCGATCACTTCTGTGTCTTTTAAAATAGGTACGTATGATGTATTTTTTTTTTGTTGAATTTACAATCACGAAATTTCTTGAAGCGTGAAGTTATCCCACTTACCAATACGTTTATTACATCATCAATATTTATGTTATATATTTTGTGAGGCAGAAATTAATTTATTCTTAGGATGGTGTACCGTACATAGGTATTTATGAACCACTCTCCAATTTTTTTTGGAGATTTTGTCTTGGTAACATGACCTTTAAGCCAATTTTTTTTTATTTTCAGCGTCGTATGTTACTTATTGATATTGCTGTTGTTTGCCTTTCGATTGTCATAGTCAAAGTGGAAACGTTATCGCTCTTTAGAATCTTTTAAAACAAAAACATATAATGCTGATATTAGGTATCAAAACTAATATATCTCTGAATTTAATCACGACTTTTGACGGCCAAAATTACCTCAACGTTTCGACTAACGGTCTAGTGGCTTGTATGGCAAAAAAAAACTAAAAAAACGAAATAATGGTGGATGAACGATGACAACGTGTATCTATTTTTGTTTGTTCTGCATTTAATCTTATACTGCATAATCAGGAACAAGGAAGGCTGAGTGCGGCGCGAGGGGTGCGTGACGCATCGCGCATGCGCGAGCCGGCAGGGGCGCGCAGCCGCAGTCGCCACGCGCCCGCTCCAGAAACAACATGGCGTTACAAGGACACATTTGACAAGCGGGAACAAAACAAACGTGAAATAAACTCGTGTTCGCTACTAGAATTAAAAGTGTTGTGTTTTAAGTAAGTGCTGTGTAGTGTCCGTGTGTTTACGTTTCGGACCGGCGTCGATTGATTCCGCAAGGTATGTGGTAATTTGAAAACAATAACAACCGAAAATAGAAATACCTAGTATTTCAATTTGTTTACTGTTTAAAAATACGGTTTTTTTGTGGTTTAATTTCATGTTTATCTGGCAGTTTTAGTAGTAAATATTATGCCCCGTTTCTTGACCTACCCGACCCACCCCTGTCTGCCCCAGTAGGTACTTTACGCCCCCTGCAGTCCCGCGTCTAATAGATTTGTCCTATACCTAGAGTATACCTATGTATGTATATCAATCTTACTAGAAGAGAGTGCACAAACAACACGATCTATGTATAGTACCTTATATTAAATTTTTTTTTTCAGCAATTTCCTTAATACCATTGTAGTAGTATGTTTTCAATAGCCTTTTTACGAAGAAAGTCTTATTGGAATTCGAATAAGTACCTAATTAATTGAATATTTCCGGGAGAGAAACACATTTGATGAAATCTACGAAAACCTATAATTTGCCTAAATATAATATGCCTACGTAATCGATGTGAATGTTTTAACTAACAGTGTTATCTTAAATTTAACAACATAACATACCTACCTAGGCATAAAAAGAAAAGTCGTGATGGACTGACTTACCTACCAATCCCCATCCCAAACTCTTGACCGAAATTTTGACCATTGGCCACCTGGAAATGCAAGCTGTAACAATATCTTATCTTCAGTATTCACCACTGGATGAGACGGGAAGAGGGATATTTATTAGACATTTTTTAACAAGATATTGAACCCGATTACCTGAAGAAAGTAAATCAGAAAAAAAATGCAATTTCAAACGGATATTAATAGCGGTTTCCGACCCCAATGAAATCAAAATCTAGGTTTGTATGAAAACAATAAAACACGAACAAAATTAATTTTGTTGAATAGGTACTTACCTAGCTACAAATAAAAAACGAAACGTGCAAACTTAGCTTCAGTGTTGACAGACAAAATATCAAAAATTGGTCAAAATCGACCCAGTTTAGGGGTACAAGTCATTAGTACCGTTTGTATGGGAAATCATGACTACACAATTAATGAACACAAAATTAATGAACTTACGCTCGTAGATGGACTGAAAGATCGGGTCGGGAGATAATTAAAGAAAGAAAAGAAAAAAACAATTTCATGACAATATCAACGTGGGAATATAGATGAAATTACATAAAATAAAACTGTGAAATCCACCATCACGATCCATCAGTCCCGTAAAAATACGTCTATGCCCCGGATCATTAAAAACTAGTCAGCCAATAGCAATAGGGACCGCACGACACGAACTTCGAGTTTCGAGTTTCGTAGTAGCCCTGCTGAGATCTAAAGGAAACCCCCTCCCAATTATACAGTTACAAATAATATCCTTTTACTGTTTTCCAGGGTTCTTCCTTTCGTTCTACAGAATTATATTCGCTAAACCGAAGGTAAGTAGGTAAAGCTATCCATTTTAATATAATGCGTCAGTTTCTAATTCAAAAAAGTTGTATGCCAGAATCGTAGCAAGTGGAAGGATGTAGTCTCTGCCTACCCCGTTGGGAAAGAGGCGTGATTTTATGTATGTATGTATGTATTCTAATTCAAGCATCTGTAATTCCGAAATCCAGAATCAGTCATGCAATCTCGCCATCGAGACGGAATCGCTCTTGCCTGGGTAACAGCCTTAATCACACACACTGGTGATTTGCGGACGAGTCCAGTGTGATAAGTTGATAACTTGATAAGGCTGCACTGCCTTCACACCTAGTGCTTCGATGAAAGCGGTGCGGAGACGTACAGAATTCGACCAGTCACAATAATAATCCCTTGTACTTAATGTGACATCTATTTCAACACATGTGTTGGGCTGATTTAGTTCATCTCAGTTCCGCAAGTTCCGCATGGTCTCGCTTAGTTTTAAGGAAGTTCGCTTTTAACCTGAGGACGTTGTCCAACTGTGCCTAACCCACTAGGAATCCTTTCGCCACTTCTTTCTGTCAAACCCTGTCCCTGTCCAGATGAGGGCATAGGGCATAGAGCCATAGAGAGATTGAAAATGCGAGTGTCTGCGCCTTAAATGATACCTTTGAGATAGATGAGACCCTCTGGTCCACTTTTAATCCCATAATCAAGTTATTCTTAAAGCCAGTTAGTACATTTTTCAAAATTTATCACCACACATGCATTATCGTAGTCTCCATCACCGCCTATGGCGATGTTTACATTAGGCTAAGCTACTTGCTCATTGTGACGCATGGGCAAACATCAAACATAACATTGGTGTGAATTTAGCAATTGTTTGTATAACACGAAGGGATGAATGACCCTCTCCGTAGCTCCAAAGTTGGTGAGCCGGGAGCCAATCGGATTCTTTCCGGTGGACGAAATTAATATTCTGGCAAAGATCGATGACGTCATTATATCTATAAGGTGCTTCCAAAAGTGGAAGTTCCAAGCAACTACTAATAAGTTCTCTTGTTGTTAGATTTCGGTTATCTGTCTGTACCTATAATATACCCGTGTAAAGTTTGTTCACAGCAAATTTTCATTCATTATGATACTAAATAGGTACTTCATTGACGCGATACACTTGGAGATAACTAAGTTTTAGTTGAATTTACGGAAACATTTTTGTCTATCGCTTATCGAAATATGTGCTTAAGCTTAAAAGATGAGCTACGTTTTCACCTAGGCAGGATTTAATCCTTACATATCTTATTCCACTAGTAATCCAGTGTCTAGTTTTTTTGTCTAATTGTTTATGTCTCTCGCCTCTCGTCTTAATGACAACCCATCTCAACTGACCTAACTCAGAGCAGAGACCGAGACGTCATTGATCTTCATGTCGTCAGTTAACATTGATACTAATCGATTTGAGATAGGTAAACAAATAGCAAAATATATTATTTAATATTGTGATGTTACGATACTGCTGGCTAAAGAAAGACGCAAATGGCTCCGATTTAGTTTCAATGTCGCAAAGGAAGCAAATAAAACCCTATGTTTAGCTTAAAACGGTATTAACGTAACAAACGAACGATGCACCAGGCTAAAATTGTTAGCGCTGCTGGGACCTAAATAACCCAACTGAATGGTGTCGAATGTTTCGTGTTACATAGCACATTACACTTCCTCAGCATCAGTTGCAAAATTGGATCTGATTACGGCAACGAACGAAACAATATGGACGTTGGCTTACGCTTTAATGGTGTTGATATGTTGTTTATCCTGGTTAAATAACGTTTTCCTTAGCGGATGATAAGTATAGCTATAATGACGTCTGCCGTCTCGTATATTTGTTTGTTTTGCTTCAAATCTTCTAAGTTAGTTTTGATCCACTTCTAGTGGTCGGATTGGCTTGAAATGCGGTAAACTGTACAGTCACCAGCACCAATATCTGACATAACAAAGCGTATAAATATCTGATACGACTCTTTTTGTAAGACCGGTAAGACGTGAAAGATATTTTTGCATGCTCCGCTGTGGCAGATATTAGTGCAGGTGGCTGAACTATAGGTTGGATGACAATGCAAGTAAAGGCAACAAAAAGTACAGTGAGCAAAAAAACACGTGACATTGTTTATCGCCTTATTCGAAACATCAGCAGTTTTAAAAACACATCTAAACAAATTTCTTTTAGCGTCGATAAAACGCAGCACTAAACGTAATCAAACATCATGAATCACGAACACAATGTAACAATTCGGAAGTTTACACAAAAACACGAATTAATCGTTGGACCGAATGATTCCATTCAGGCATCGGATTACAATATAAATTAAGTCCGTATTTTTGCAGAACGTGTTATAATAACAACACTGTATTGTGTGGTCGCCACTGTTTAACAGGCCATGTTATTGTAAACGTTCGCCACAAGCTTCCACTTCCAGTATTACTAATCAGAACCTGGATAATTGCTTGGATAAACAAAACGGAATCGTTTTTACCACTACAATCTTCATCATCATTACATTGGTATTTGGTTCCATTCGAACGGAAGTTCAGCGTCAGCTGTTATTCTGGTAAAATGCTAAGTTGGGACCATTTCGTGATAATTTGTCTGTTTTAGTTTCTTTATAACACCTTAATGTCACGAATAAAAGTTTTTCTTTCTTTTTCTTTTTTTGTAAAAAATATAATGGTTTCTATTCTATGTATATAAACTTTCATATTTCTTTTCTTTTACGTTTAGAATGACAGTTTTTTCGTTAATTAATAGCTGTATAATTTAAAGAAGAAGAAAAAAGAAGAAGACATATTCACTTACACACACACATATACAGCAAAATTAACACAAATAAAATAAAAAATTACAGAAAAACACATGAAAACATTAAATACAATATATACAATGTTGTGTGTCCCGCGAAAGTGAAACGGTCGCTGACTCAGCATTATGCTGAAGCGTTAAACGCCTGCAGCGCTGATTTTCTGCCAGAACCGTCTGGTAAGAAATTGATAGTTAGAAACCGTCCTGATAGTTAGAAACCGTCCTGGCATTATTATTTATGCTAATGAATTTATGTTAATGCCCATTAGAACAATGTGTGAAGATTTTAAGCATGTGGCGAATGATATATCATACGATTAATTTGCGTGTAAGTTGACACGTGACACACGGTTAAAAAAATAATAGCCATTGGACTAAATAGTTAGTAAATTAGTTATTTCTGTACTCAAATGCGGTTAAAAGGTTGTATACTTCCTTCCTTGTGACTAAATATTCATCTACAATGTATTATTCAGAGCGAATCTACGTCATTTCATGAATTTGAATTTGGATTGTTTTGCTGTAAAATGACCACATAGAAGCTGACTCAAGAGTTTCCGTTTGAAATGTGATTTCAATAAATAAGGTTCGTTTTGAGATGATTGTCATGATTGTCTCATCATCATTATCAACATTTAAGCGTTGCTCTTGTTAGTGGAGTATTTGTCGCAGGTTGAAATAAGTTCACTAGGGTCTTCCTCTTCCTTTCCTCCCTGAAAAAATCCAATGATATGAACTATTTGGAGCCATGTTGGCTATTTTTCTATCAAGGTAGACTAATAAACCTTTATCCGTAGTTGAGTAATCTACGTCTGGATGAATTTCTGACAAAAATATTACTCATATCTGAAGAATATAAGGAAATGAGCGCGCCTTGCAAGATGTGTTGTCTGGAAATACTAAAAGGTGAGCTGGGTTGATGATTCACTTACCTTACCGACTACCTGTTAGTTATCGAATGTAATTTTTGTAACATTCGGTACTTACTAGTTATATGGATGTGAACGCAAGCAATTTTTTTCTAATGCTACCAGTATCCGACTTTCTAATATATTTCCGCTTAATCGTAAAAACTGTTGGCTGCGTTCTGTGTTGCTGTCATTACTTGCAGCCACAGTATATTCGCAACCTAAACTGACTGTATTATACCTTTCCTGAAAATAATGAAAGCGGAGACGCTATTAAATTTCCAAATTGGAAGCTTTGATATCATCATTTTATTACATTCTTTGACAATATTATTTACCATGTGAATGAGATGCAGCTTACTTGAGCTGTATCTTGAGCTGTAGTGGGTAGTTTCCTTCTTTTGCATCTTTTTTCATTCTTCTTTTGCATCAACATAAAAAAAGTTGTATAGAAATATTCACAAATACTTTGAAGATTGTATCCATGTGCCCGTCATTTCACTCGTGAGCGCATAAAAACATTTTTGAGACCTATTTATGAGTCGAAAATCTTGTTTATACAGTTCACGGGTGTCATTGGACCTAGAGTATGAATATACTCTAAGGTATAATATATATACTCTAAGCCTAACAGTCTTGAAGTCCGGAGTGCGCGACCAATATGCCTCCAACCGTCCGGATTTTTTATCGACGGACCCAACGCACAGCGCGTCCACAATTTTCTAACTACAAGGTTTTAAAGAAAAAATACTCATTCAAATACTATTTCTATAATAATAGCTTATAATATAAGATTTATGCACAAAATCAAGGTTAAACTTAATGACACTAAAGTATCTATACGGACGGGTTGAAGCATTTTGGTTTTGGATACCATGCTATCGTCGGACTGTCAAGTGGCGAAGCATTAGGCTATATTAAAATTAAGAGAAGTCTCTACATCATAACAGTAAATACAAAATGATAGGCGTTATTCCACACTTGGATATAGCATCATCGACTCTTAAAATTATCTTGTCATTGTTGGTTCTTCTGTTAATCTTTAATCCTCCATAAGGAAACGTCGGTTTAGGTGTCCTCTGCCCATTTATAGGCTTGGAGGAGTGCCAGCAACGATGGCGTCCTTAGGTACTAGATAGATAGCGCTATTTAAACACTAGAATTGCCTTTGTCGCTTCAGGTCAGATGGGAGAGGTAGCTGAGGTAGGTAATGTTATTGCTAAAGAAAGATGCTTGTTGTTTATCTATCTTCTTAGCACGAGAAAGTTTTGCGAGTAGTGAGTAGTATCGATAGAACTTCTTTTTTATTATGACGATCTCATGCCCCTGATGTTAATGATATAGAGGAGGTCAAGTTCTTGTACAGTCACCCACCAGCACCAATATATGTGATACAGCAAAGCGTGCGTAAATATCTCATACGACTCTGTTTCTAGGGCTGGTAGGACTTGACAGATATTTTTGCACGCTCAGGTGACTCTCATGACATGATCTCTTTTTTTATAATAGAATTATGAAAGCTTATAAAAACAATAATATTTGTTTTGGCCACAGTGTTGCCACAATAGCGCTTGACTTCGACATAACCTTAAAAAGGTAACTGACCTTCAAAAATCGACCAGGTGCGAGTCGGATTAGTGCACAGAGGGTTCCGTATGAACGCACAATATTGAGATATTTTGCATTATTTTAAGACCTCCAATGTTTTCAGTAAGTTTTCCTGTAATCTTTATGTAAAGAAATATTGTCTATTATTTTTCAAAAGTGTGAGCCCCGTAGTTTCGGGAGTGAGATGGAGAAATCGGACATTTTCATTTGTTCTCTTAAATAAATGTCTGTCTTTGCGTAGCATTAAATTGTATTAAATTTCAAATTATCAGGTTCAGTGGATTCAGAGCAAAGTGGTTGTGATTTGTGATAGACATACGAAGATGCTCCATATAGCAGTTCCCAGTTTTCTTTTTGTGACACGGAACCTTAAAAATGCACGCAATAAAAAACCTTTTTAATACTTAAGTTGATTGATTAATACCCTTCGTTCTGGTTTGGGGCTTATTAGTAACTTATATCTGTCCCTGAACCCGCCGCCCACCCCCATTAATATTCAAGGAATTCTTTACTGACGGCCCAGCCGGTTCGCGAGGTCTTTGAACCTCCAAATTCCCCTCCGATGTTTAAGATCGATCTATATTTAGAACTGCACACTCACCGATTCCGAAAACTACAAAGTTCATAGTTCTTAGGAACACATGGTGTGGATGTGAATGGGTCACTTCTCGTCCACTGCCAATTATATTGCCTTGGCATACTTCAGCCACTTTTTTTTTAACTAGCTTCTTTTAGTTGGGGCTTGGTGCAATTAATACTTACATTTCGTTGAGCACATCTTCTGATAAAAAAAAAACAAAACTATATCCTTCCACCATTAATAATTACCATGGCATTGGCATGCTGCCGAGATAGCTTTATGTCCATATCTTAACTTAAGTATATAACTACTTTTAACATCAAAACTCTTTTTTCTGTAAAAGGCAAAAACGCGTCGTCGGATAGATGATCTCTTTTTACTGTCTGTGAGAATTCCTATAATTAGATTTCTCCTTTTGCGTACAGACACGTGCCTGTTTTGGTGCACGTGGATGCTTTGTTTATCTCCACCGACAGATGTTTTGTCAGTCGGAGATGAAATTGATTGACGCTTTGTACTGGAGTACTAATGGCGGAAACAATTGAATTTTACCGTGCTTGCATATGATATGATTAAAAGCTATTATGTTATGATTGCTCGTTTTTTAAGACTGGAGGAATCTGCTTGCCCAACTTACTGATGTACCTATTAGGAACCAACAGAACTCAGAAAAATGCTCAAATCGACAGCGGAGAAAATTTTCGAGTGTAAATAACCCTTGGCCCTTAAATAAGCAACAATCACACATTTGCAGCGACGAAAATAGTTTCACGAAATTCTCCACTACGAGACAGTATCGCAAAGCTCGCTGCAAAAAAGCAGTGTACTGTAAAGGCCATAACGTCTGCGAGCACAATTGTATCGGGTATTCTTTTAATGGCATTAGTACCTATTGAAGGCCGATCATCAAGTTTTTACTCCAGTCCAGACCAGAACCTTTCCTGACCCGCTCGTGATTCAATTTAGCCGTTTTTGTGTTACCTACTTACAATCCGACTGAAACTAAATGCCGTCTCTTATGATGTGGCTTTGTGCGTCTCTGTCTTACACGACCAATTTATAAGGGACGTAGTGACAAAACGACTTGAACCAAACTGTTGATAGTCGTGCTGAACGAACGACTTGCGTTTTGCACGATCGTGGTAGGAATGAAACTGCAGCTATTCGAGACATTCAATAATTACTAGATATTAACTTGTTTATTAATGGGCTTTAATGTATTTGCTCTCGTCTCGGCGATGTATGAAACAATTTGTATGAAACCAACGTCATGCATGATACATGAGAAGAAACATTCTCGATTTTAAGCGCGTTTGGCGAGCAAAACTCATGTAGGTAGGCAATGGAGATAATGCACAGTTCTTAGACAGTTGCAGTTTCTTCATTGGACCAATGTGAAAAAATGTATAACTTTGGTAGTGTTAGAATTTATGCATGCTTGAGTGGATAATAGTGGATATTTTCATTAACCTTTTGTCCTCCGTTATCAAACAAATACAACGTCCAAAAAGCTTTGTTATCATCCTCTTTGCTTTATCTATCTGATATATTAAACAAATGACCATATAGATAAAAGCGAAAATGTCCCGAATTTGCATTTTCATGCCAACAATGTTCTTTGATAATCCTATGGAAAAATTGTAAATGAAACATTTTCTAACGCCTATTGTCTTGACTTGCTAGTGTAAACCTTCGTGTTATAATTATAGTGTTCGTTCGCACTCAACATTTTGAGACACTTTCTAGATACATGACTAACGTAACTGGATAATGTATAAATTCCAGTACGCGACATTCTCCACAGGGAAAGAACGTAACCCTTTACTGTGGGTATTCTTTGGCGTCGTATTTCAATATCGATTTGCGTATCATCTTACATCTTAACTACAACATTGACATTCACTGTTTACGCGGGTTCTTAGTTATAAAACTTAAGGTTCACTGTTCTCATGTTGTGCAGGGTCTTCTCTTCACTTTTGTCCTGTCGCCAAACCTCAAAAAAATATTAGCAAACATTACGATAATCGATAATATTCAACAGTTCTCATGAAAATTTTAAGAAAACTTTTAAATCTTAATGCCTTCAGTCCCTTTAAAAACGGTTTGACTCATGTCAAACACAGTTTTTTTTTCGTGTCGGGTCTACAAATATATTCCTCGGATGTCATCACCGCTTAGACTAGAAGTGTAGAAACATTACTTTGTTGACCTTTACGCTCCTTCCATAAGTGACATAATTGCTCCCTTGGACTAATTTGCAAGAGTACATACATTTCAAGATCTTATAATTCGCGCTAATTTAGTAATTAAAATGTACTAAATTCTACGTGACTTGATGTTTATGTATAACTATTTCTTTTAAAATAAAACTAACCTAGTTTGGTTTTAAATTTGAATTACTTATTATAACAGTGCTAGGATGTTGTCAATCTATATTTCATGATGAACTGAAGATGATGATGACATAAGGATTTTTAAAATTGTATTGAGTCCCTCAGATTACATGTTCCAGGATCAGGTCAGGATAACGGGTACAATCTCACCTTGGCGCTATAATAAGTGAATCGTCTTCGACTTTGATGTTAAACATTAAGAAGTTCTAGTTTATTGTCACGTCTTATCTTCATCGTCTTATTTGCACGCTTCATCGCTAAAACCACGTAATGCTCTCGGAATTCTAACGCTCCAGATGATTTCAGCTCCAAGCCTCGACTCACCGTGTATACTTAACTCCATTCAAATAAATCTTGTCGACACTTCTCCGAACACGTGCTTAAACTAATTACTCTACGTACGTGTTATATCTAAGAGAAGTTGGAGGAAGCAACTCCAGTAAGCTATCGAAATCTAACTATGCACGTGCGTTTCACCAATCAAATAAGTTTGACATTTATTCCTCATGCAGTAATGCTTACTATTATTTGTATGAGTCACTTGTGTGTTAGTACTCGTATTTCTTGAGTCTTAAAAAGGTGTGTATGAAATGAGACTTTAATGATGATGAGATAAAGTTGTGTTCTTGGTTCAACGGTTGTTATAAGCCTTTTCGGTTTTGAAATGAGCGGTGCCGTGGGGTGTACTAAAGATACTGCTGTCGCTAAACTATCGCTAACGTTGTCTTATAAAATTTCTTCGTCATTTACTTCTTCAAAGTCGATATTATTTTGTTTCGCCTCTTTATTTAGGACAGTATTTTCACCAGCTCTATTCATTGCTGGCCCGAAACTGAAACAATGATTCGTACGTGGCTGTTTTGCATAAATGTATGGACTGGCCGGAAATTAATATTAATAATTGCATCCGTTAATCCGATTTGGGGATCTATTTTTGACGACCAGATGGCCTAGTGGTTAGAGAACCTGACTACGAAGCTTGAGGTCCCGGGTTCGATTCCCGTGTCGGGGCAGATATTTGTATGAAAAATACGAATGTTTGTTCTCGGGTCTTGGGTGTTTAACATGTATTTAAGTATGTATCTATATCTATATAATTATATTTATCCGTCGCTTAGTACCCATAACACAAGCTTTGCTAAGCTTACTTTGGGACTAACTAAGTCAATTGGTGTGAATTGTCCCGTGATATTTATTTATTTATTTTTAAAGGAACGTGATCTTTTTTTCTTTTCAGACATTTTTTTAGGATATTAGGGTAGGCAACAATATCTACTGTTGTAGATGTTATGGGTACATTTTCGAATTCGCTTTAATGCAATTGAATTTTGTTTTTACAATCTTTATAATTACTTCACCTCGCATTCATTTGTTGGTTTCACTTCTAGTGATCGGATTGACTTCATAATTGGTTTTCTGTGAAATGTATGCAGTCCTGATATCCTAAAGGAAGACCAGCGCCGTTCGCAAGGGTGGCATTGATACGTATTTTTTAGGGTTCCGTACCCAAAGGGTGCCAACAGGACCCTATTACTGCGACTTCGCTGTCTTTCTGTCTGTCTGTTTAGTTGTCTATTTCTATTTTTTGTAATGTCACGAATAAATGTTTTTTCTTTCGTTCTTTCTTATCAAACTCGACTTTTACAATTTGTAATAAAAAAAAGATAAATAAAATAAAAGCTTGTAAAAATATTGTAGTTTAATTGATATACTCGTAACGTTCCAACTTCCAAAGTAACGCCTAAATCGATCAACCGTGTAGTTTTATCATTAAACACAAAATTAAACGCAAGATGAAAAACGACATTTTTCATTTAATAAAACTTATTAAACAAAGCTTGTAAAAATTAAAAGTTATTTAAAAAGAAAAACACCAAACGTGAAGTACACTTGAATTCATAAGCCTCATGAATCACACTCCCGCCTGCGCCCGCGCGCCTTGTTTTGTTCGCGGCAGGAAACGCGCCGCGGACGTCCGACTAACTTATTCTAGCAGGCGCATTGAATTGTTTATTTACTCCTAAATTAGTGCTATACCTTGAAAATTGTGCTAAATTAGAATAGCGTCGAAATATAAAGTCATTAAATCTACTTCATTCTAAATTGCGAATATTTTCTTATCATTTAAACCACTTTTTAAAAATGCTTCCAATCTTTATCTTTACTAACGTTATCTTTTGAGAGTATTGTGCCTAGTTACAGTTTTTTATATAAACAGCAAAAATGCTTTATACTCGTACCACCTAAGCGTTGGCCTATTCTGACCAAGTTTTTGATAGTTTGTCAGTCAACACTAAAGCTGGGTTTGTACGTTTCGTTTTTTTTTTAATTTAGGAATTAACTATAGATACTTTACTTAATTCTGTCACTTGTATTGTTAATTATTCAATGTTTTAAAAAGCATAACATACAAACCTAGATTTTGTTTTTAAATGACAACCTGTTCAAAATTCGTCAAAATCAGTTACTCAACGTTGGGAGAAGATAGGGAAGGCCTACGTCCAATAGTGGACCTACGGCTGATATGATGATGATGATGAAACCTTGGGAGTTGTATCGCCGTCTGTATGAAAAGGTTAGATTTCCAATTTACCTAATAATCTTCTTTTCGGTTCATGTCAAATTGATCTTCAATGTTGCTGTATGTGCCTGGTCTGCACTAGTCTGCAGTCTGCACAGCAGTGTCTCATGCTTGTTATGCCCAAATTATGATTATCCCAAAACACTTTGAATTCATTCTGTCGCTTTTGTGCGTTACGTTTAGGTACGAATTGCGTAAACGAAATATAAAAATGCTAGAAAAAAAAGTAGGAATTCAATTTTCCATCGAACCGACGGTATGTGTACAGTCTGAAAGAGCTTACTTTCTAACAATTGTGACTTGACAGAACACAACAATGGCTCCGGACATTCGATTGCCTTTTCATCTGATTCGCGTTACGCAATCGATACGTAACTATTGTACAGTACAAGTGAATAATTAAGCGCGATTCACACTTTGGAGAGCACTTGTCGACAGCAAGTGTCGGAATTTGCGGAACGCATCGGGTCTCTGCAACTTCCGTGCAGTTCATGTAACATCAGCCAAATATGTCTACCATCCTAAAGTTGATAATCGTTTGCATGTCTTAAAACAATAATGCCAATAGACGTGTTTGTCAACTTGAAAGTTCCACTTTAGCGACATATTAATTTGGTAGGAACTTGTTTAAAAATTGATAGACCACTTATTTGGCTGATGGCTAACGCTCACGAAACCTGCATACATCATTGGGGAGACGGACAGCGAAAGAGTTATTCTAAGGAGACATTGAAAATATCAGCCCTTGGTAAGGCCAGTGCTTACCATTAAAGTTGTAAGAATTTTAAGGGATACACACACACTTCAGTCTACTTGTGACTACGGTCACTGTAATGCGGCCGAAACGTCGAGGTAATTATTACTCATTGTTAGCGTGATAAGTCCTGCTTGTGGTAGCGGTTATGAGTGAAAATCACGAAAGTTTAAAACATTATATTGGAAGGGATACCCTTAAATTACGGTTGGGTAACTGGTAAAGGGAAGGGGGGGGGGGTATCTGTTCCAAAGAGTTAGGAAAGAAAGGGATTTTCAGTTCTTGCATAGAAGCCAGTCTTATTAGCATGTTAGTAACATCAGTTGTGTCTGTTCTAACAGTTTACGATCAATCTAATACAATAGTAAGTGAAGATAATATATTTTGTACGCAATGCTTTTAAAATAATTAGGACCAAAACAATAATACGTCACAAACAAATTCGCTAGACGCACGAACAAGTAGGTATATCAGGTTACAATACAAGCTGATGTTTTTGGCTCATTAAAATGCCAAATACTTCAAGGCTAAGGTATAAAATGAAAATCATCTTTACTTACGAATGGGTTACATTACAAGTTCACAGCACAATATTTCCAACATCTTCAAGACTAGTTAATCTCTGCTAACTACTGCTCATTTTCCCGACGCATCACATAATAGGAACTAGTTGAACGGTGCAAGTGTTCACGTTTCACTTTCACCTACATACGTATTGATTAGTGGTAATTAGCCCGTCTGCGTTACGTAGCCGTGTCGGATCGGATGCATACGATAAAGTTTATTCAGCTTTGCTGTTACGTGACTTGTTGACCTTATAATGTGTCCTGGCTTCGTTTAGATGTCTGTTATGCGGATGCACGTGAGGATTACATTAGATACTTTTTCTTGCACTCGATTTTTTCAAAATCAAAAGTTGAGTGTTGTGTTGTTATTTTATCCAAAGGAGGCCGAAACACGTTACCTTTTCTATCCTGTATGCAGCGGTACCGCTGGTACAGTCGAGGTCAAAGATATCTTTACACTTTCCTACCTTGTCCTTACCTACCTTATCTAATGTATTTTTATGTGTATCGAATATGTGTAAATAAATGTTTCTCTCTATCTCTTTCTCTCTCTCTCTCTCTTGCCATTGTCACTTCATGTTTGATAGGTTGTAAAAAAATGTCAGAAGGCTTGCAGTGACAAGGTAATAAAGTGTAAAGATATTTATTATTATTATTGATAGTGATAAGATATTTTTGACCTCGACTGTACTGGCTGAAATCGCTTGGCGAAATTGACGAAGATGAAGGTGACAGCACTAAGTAAAATTTTTAATGAGTACCCACATCTATCATAGTTATCAATTCATCGATGATCATCTTCCTCTCTTCTTTGCTTCCTTTCAATTCATGATTTTGATTATCAAATAGTTGTGAGAACTGAACGGAGAACTTGCTAAGTGCTAGTACTTTATGTTACTTATTTCACACCAGTATTCCGTCGGTGTTTTTTTGAAAAACATTCACTTCTCTTTAAAATTTATTTATTACTTCAAACAGTTCGTCTTAATTCTGCTCTTTTGTCTTGAACTCATTATATTCCGTGTTGTCAGCTAAACGAGCATTGTTTTAAAATTATGCTATTTTTTACTGTTTGATGACACTAGAGCAATCGACTTCTGTTACAATATAACTGAAATTTCAAAAAACAAACTACAGTTTTATTATACCTGTCATACATATTTCATTTGATGTTTATTTAAATAACTTAAACTATCCATACCTACACTTCCGCCATTGTCTTTCCCTATCAATCTTCTGACCTTTGCCTTTTCCTCCAAAACGTTTACATCTTCACCCTTGGCTGCGCCGGCGTCGGTTGCAGCCGAAATATCCGCGTCGCCGGTGACCCCCATTCCATGGCACGTAGCGGCCTTCGGTCTGTCTGTGGCACCTTATGTATTCCACTCGCGATTCTTGTCGAGTACGTTGCTAGTGATGCTTTATATCGATAAATAATTGAACAGGTTAGCACAGGATTTTAAGGTTGACTTTGTAGTACTCAATGAAACTATTGATAGTGATAAAAGCGAAACGTACAAACATGTTTGACCGATTGTTGTTGTGTCCTTCATTTTCGTGTGTCTTTAATTACTATGACTACAAAGATATCAAAGAGGCCGCTGAATCTCCGGTCCAGTAAATTTTTGCAAGCTGAAATTTAGTTAGGAGAATTAACCGCTAATTTGACATTAGTTATAGTAATTTAGAGCCATTCTTATAATGTTTCTGGTATACCTACGATATCTTAATACATTTTGCCTTGTGGATCTGCACGTTTGCATCGATGTTTTTACCACCAACACTAGCCTTTACAATGAGGCATCGTAGGAGGATATAAAATTAATTGTTATTCTATTGACGCCGGCCACTGGTCCCCTTTCTCCGAAGATTCACCGGCGCTTCCATGTTTTTCACATTTCAAAATTTATTGTTAACTCTCTAAATAGATCCGGTTTGTTTTCATTGATTTATTTTTCCTTTAATTTTAAATGTGACCACGATTATTTATAGTTAGTTTTATTATAGTTGAATACTCGTGGAAAATGCAAGCACATCTAGCTAACAATGAATCATGCAGACTTGGATAAAGATAAACAACAAGTGAACCACATTTATCATTTGCTAATGAAAGAGTTTATCATAACTATCCATAATGGAATGTAAATACACTTCTACACGGTGTTAAATAGGCTGTTTATCAACACAATGTAACTCACGATGCTGCCTGCGGCAAGGAAGCGGGATAGAAAGTTGCTTCGGCTGTGCCGATTATTTATTGGCTGTACTCCGGGGCTGATTGTTGGCCCTTGTTAGCAACACCTTAGCGGCTAATAGATTGCAGGGATCCTTCTATGAGAACTAGTACTTAGCTTAGAACTATGGGGTTAGTGGCTTAACGGTTCTTCATTGGATCATAACCTTTCTATGAAAGTGTTCGTAGTGGCTAAAAATTCATTCGCTTTGCGTTCTAGGTGTTCGTTAGATCCCAAAAGGTTAGAAAATGTTTCATCTCATCCCAGCCTATATACGTCCCACTGCTGGGCACAGGCCTCCTCTCAGAACAAGAGGGCTTGGGCCATAGTTCCCACGCGGGCCCAGTGCGGATTGGGAACTTCGCATGCACCATTGAATCGCTTCGCAGGTTTGTGCACGTTTCCTCACGATGTTTTCCTTCACCGCAAAGCTCGTGGTAAATTTCAAATGTAAATCTGCACATGAATTTCGAAAAACTCACAGGTGCGAGCCGGGGTTCGAACCCACGACCCTCTGCTTGAGAGGCGATAGGTCAAACCACTAGGCCACCACGGCCTAGAAAATGTTTTACTTATTTTATTTTTTATGAAAATTGTGTCGCCTGATATTGACTGGTACAAAATATACCATATCAAACTATTTCTGTTCTGATTACCATAAAGAACTTTTCAATGTCAATTTCGACACATTGTTGTATAGCTGCGAAACCGGCCAAAGGGGTGGATCGATGTCAAGCAATGATATGATGTTAAAGACGTTAAATAGTCGGTCCAAGTTAAAAGTGATACGTATATAAAGTTGAAATTCATAAACGGTTGAAGTTTCTTCTGAAAAGAAATAGTCGACAAAGAATATTTTTTTCTTTATCACCCTAAAGGTTCAATGTCATTTGTACGATTGAAAACTTCAAAAGAAATTTTCACATACCAGTCAATCTGACAACCAACCTTATATTCCACTCCATAACGTACTTATATACGACAGAAATGCTTGACGCAGAGAGCGTTAAAAAGAACTTTTTGTATGTACTAGTTTCATTGATATAAGCAGGTAATGTTTATTATGTATTTGTTGATGAAATCGCCCTAGGATTAGGAAAATTATGCAATACAATTAAAGTAAGAAACTTGATTCACGTTTCAATGTAGATACATTAAAACGTGAATCAAGTTTCTTACTTTTTATGACGACTTCATTTTGTATTTTAATGCTCTCAGATTTCTCGTTTTGTATCTTTAACAAAGCTTACCTACTATACACTTATCTATTATGCTTCTTATTATGTCTTTCCGCTGCCGCTCACCTCATCACCCACCTGTTCCTCTAGGTGTCGCAATGACCTTGAATTACTTGACGAATGACGAATCAATAGCGTTCGAACAATGCTTTCCTTTGCCCATTGTTTCTGCTTACACTCGGTTTTGCACTTATCGGGGCTTGCCGCTTGCGTTAACTTGTTGCTTTAGGTGTCGAAAGTGGCATGCTAGTATGTCGCCTATTGTTAGATGGGTTTCTTCATAAGTAGGATGCTGTATGTTAAAAGAAAATAGATGTAATGTTAAATTGATGATTTCATCCACTTCAACTGAGGGGCTGGCTTGGAAGTTTGTAGAAAGGTCACAAAAATGTTGATACCTATCTGTGTGAGAAAGAGGGAGAGGGTAAATCCCTATGTCCTATCTCTGCCTCCAAAACTGAGAAAGAATAAACGTTCTGTAGCCAACAAGTAATACAATTTCTGTTGAGGACTTCAAAGCGATGTTGTCCTTCTACTGGTACAGTCACCAGCACCAATATCTGAAACAAAAAGCGTGCATAAATATCTAATACGACTCTATATCTAGGGCCGGGAGGACGTGTCAGATATTTTTGCACGCTCCGCTGTGGGCCTGTGGCAGATATTAATGCTGGTGACTGTACTCTATTGCTTACTTCATAAGTAGGTCACACTTATAATGCAGGTCCTTCTTGTAAGTTTTCTTTTTAAAATAGTATGGCTTTGTATGTAAAATACTTAAAAGTTAAGGTCACAACTTTGAATGCTAAGGTCTTAAAAATATAGCGTAGAACAAACCAAACAGGTCTAATAGAGTTAAATAGGCATTCAATCCTAAAGTTCAAGAGAATTAATCACTATTCGCCTATCAAACTGTCATTTAAACGCCTACATTGTTAATTTTAAACATTCACTGTGGCGGTAATTTTTGATTTAATACCTCCCACGGGTGTGGTGGGGATAGGGTTACCTTACCACATCACAGGAGTTGTCTTGAGATCTCAGGTTGTTTTTTGTTCTTTTCAGGATTTCGGATTTTGTAAATCTCGGAATTTTCGGAATCACATGATTTCTGATTTTGAGAATGTCAGAAAATCTCAAAGTTTTTAGAATCACGCCTGAACGGATTTGGATTAAATTTGACGTGGAGATACTATGACTTTTGGAATAATACATAGGCTACTTTTTATTCCGTTGTTTTTATATGATCGGGCATAAATTCCTAAAATTTTAACAACTGGGTTAGACATGAAATTTGGCAAGTTTGTTCGTCTTACAATTTAAATAAAACCAAGATCTATTTCTTTTAGTTATCATTGAAATTTTGTTAAATTCTGGAATTAAATCCTAATGGACGTGCGAATCCGTGGGTAAAGACTAGTTTTCAAGAACATAGAGTAGATTGTTTAGATCTTTTTATTGAAAAGTAACAAAACAAAATATATATTTCTAGGGATTATAGGGACACAGATAAAAATCAACACTTATTTATTTATGAAATTTTTGACAACTTAATCAATTTTTTTCCGATAATACGATATTAAGTAAGCATTATTTTTGATTTGCGATAAGTTGGTAACCCTAGGTGGGGATGATCTTGATATTTTAATCCTATTTACCACTATATCGTAAAAAAATATCAGGCGTTCCGGAAGACGACTAGCAACAAAACTCCCAATAAGAAAATCTACATTCTGTGCAGGGCAAAAACAAATGTCAAAAGCACAAAAAAAGAAAGAAATCTACGGACCGCGAAAAATAGCCCGAATTGAACGGCTATTAACGGATTATCGTTTCGAAAAACAAACAACGATCACACGCGAGATTACTCCGGGTTATGTAACTGCTTTTTGAACTTGCGCACGCGATGCCCCACGTTAATATGTTTACACATTAAAAAAGACAAGTGGTATTATTCACGTCACTTTCACTCACTGCAACTTATCCCGGGTGACAAAGCTTGTCGCGATCGCTTGATAAAGCAATATCGGTCAGAGCATAAAAGGTTGTGATAATTTTGGTTACGTAAACCGTTATGTGTTCAGCATTCCGTTTAAGTGTTGGATGTAAACAAACGGCGTTTTTGTCGTTTCCTATTTATCATTGTGACTTGTTTTTTTTATCAATTTGATTTGCTTTTACCGCTTTAATGTCTTTTATTTATGTGATATCCTTAATTAATTTTCGTTTACTTGTATCTGTATCGTCGATAGTGGAGTCGTATCGTATGGTGTGCAGGCTCTGTTTTTGCACTTCATGTCTGCCTAAATATACCATGGATGGTTACTGCGTTACGTTATTAAAGTCCTTATTTTCTACGACTAGAGATATTTGCAACGGGATATGGACTGCGAAATACTGCGAATGCGCCATTCCGTTCGTGAGCTCCGACCCGACTCATTGATTCTCCGTGATCTTGATGCTAATGAATGGAAATATCGGTAGCTCGTTAAAGGTAATCGTGGTCTGCATCCCGTAAAAGATTGGCCAGTCGTAGAGGGAGAATAAATAATTTAAAACTGTTATTTCTACGATTGGTTATTAATAGTAAATTACTCTTCAATGTAACCTATACTAAACTATAATGTCTTAAACTTTCGTGATTTTCACTCATAGTCATAGACCGAGAGTAGAGTAGGTCTACTCGTGACCACGGCCACTGTAATGTTGCCGAAACGTCGAGGTAAATATTACTCGTGTGTGTAGCGTGATAAGTCCTGTGCGTGGTATTTTGACTATACTGACCAGCCTACTGTGTCGCATCGGTGAAGGGTCTGACCTCTGCGATCCACTCCAGTTCATCAGTATTTATTTATTCATTATTCATTCAGGTTATTCGCCATCGTTTGGTGCTAGGATTGTCGGTGACCTCCTTGGGTACGTGCAGTTTACTTAGAATGGTCGCGCGGTAAACAAAGCCACTACGAAGTTCTGAGGTGTTCTGGTATTGGTAGATCGATATGCCTCTTTGCTATTTAGATGTCAACGTTTGTGTTCCCTGATTTGGAATGGTGCATGGTAATGCAATCGTCGGATGAAAATCGATACCATACTATAAAATAAACATAGGACTGCACTGCAGCAATCTTACTCCTAGAATCTTGTAGCAAGAATAATGGTGCGTTTACTATTACTCTGCCGGTCGTTGAAAAGCCTAATCGAGCAGCCGTTTGTAAGCATTATGTTCAATTGTAGTTAATTTAATATACTTACATCGGCTCATCTGTCTTTCTTTCTTAATTTTAGTATACTAAAATAATATTTTTATCCACCAAAAGACATAGTCATTAAAAATGGTGTTTCCGTAATTAAAAAAAACCGGCCAAGAGCGTGTCGACACGCCCGAAATAGGGTTCCGTAGCCATTACGAAAAAATAGCCCATTGCTACTTACTTAAGTGGAATTGTTTTTTTACTGTGTACCTAGTCGTATTTTCTGTGGCAATAAATGATTATTATTAAAATTAAGTAATATTTTTCTAAGGATTTCGTTTTTTGTACGGAATATTCCAAGTTTAGGTATATTTTATACCTTAGGCTGCTATTTACCTACTCTTAAACTACTAATAATTCTCAGGAAAACTTAACCGTTATAGTTTTCTTTTTCTGGTTTTTCTGTGCATCCATGTCTCAGTTTGTATTTTCGATATGGTTTCACGGGATACCCGTAAAAGTAACAAATTTGGAGTTGAAATAAAAAATACAAAAAGACTCCAAATAACCAATCATAATTTGATTGCTTAGTAGCGACATCTCTTGTCTGGGTGAGCGGTTGGTTCCGAAAGAATGTGACGTCTCTCGATGAGAGCGAAAACATAGATGTCGCTAGTGCTGCTGCATAAGTAGCGTAGTAGAATGCAACCTGAGATATGTATGCATAGGAAAAATTCGTGTCTAAATTCCTGTCCAGCGGTGGTGTAGGGTTATAGCACGCAGCACGGATTGCTGAGGACCTGGGTTCGATTCCCAGCGCTGGTCTCTTTTTCTGGTTTTTCTGTGCATCCATGTCTCAGTTTGTACTTTCGTTATAGTTTTCCTTGTAAGTTTGTTTTACTTACTACCATCCTGAATTTTTTCAAATTTTTCCACCCACCGGTTTAGA
Organism: Choristoneura fumiferana; assembly: GCF_025370935.1. Lineage (NCBI taxonomy): Eukaryota > Metazoa > Arthropoda > Insecta > Lepidoptera > Tortricidae > Choristoneura > Choristoneura fumiferana. The sequence continues at coordinate 4,185,603 of NC_133478.1, forward strand.
TTTTAGAGAAGGGGGGGGGGCGCTCGATTTTAATGAAAATTTGCACTTTTAAGTTGAATATTTTGCAAACCACTCACTGAATCGAAAAATCGTTTTAGCAACCCCCATTGGTAAAAGACCTATCCAACGATACCTTACGATACTTACCCACTCTACAAGGTTGGATGAAAAAAAAACCCCATTTACGTCTATGGGAGGTACTCTAAAAAAAATAGCAAAGCCGCGGACGGACAGACAGACAAACACACACAAACTCTAAGGGTTCCGTTTTTGCCATTTTGGCTACGGAACCCTAAAAAAGGTGAATCAAAACTTAAAGAGTATTTCCAGTTGTCTTATTTAGAGACTTGAAATTTTGTATGTATGAAGGTCTCAATGAAGGAAAGTCTCAATTTTGTATGACTGTTTGTCTAAGTCAGTAACCAATCTAAAATACCACTGCGTTCATTTTGCTTAGGACCCTCAGTCGTCAGTGCGCGAGTCCGACTCGCTCTTGTCTGGTTTTTTACAAAGATTCCACTGGTGTACCTAAATAATGCAGGCCGAAGCGGACTCGAGACGCCCAAGTGGGTGTGCGCGAGATTCCATTCAACGCGGAACGCAAGGCTACGCCGCGCCGCGAGCAAAAACTAGGTTTTTTAAGCAATTGGACACTGAAAAAGATAATGTAATTCGCGCCTTTGATTTAACAAAACTCCTTTGTTATTAATGTTAATGAACTGTTCGTGCGGAAACGCTTAGGATTATGACAGGTATTTGATTTTGTTTGCTTAAAATGCTATGTGTATTCAATGACTGTCTTTTTAATCGTCTGTAGCTCGACCTATAAGGAAGGTTATTGGGTAGAGTACCAAGTTGTGAATCTCCCTCGGGGCTCTTAAAAAAACGCATCTTTCTGTTTCTAAAAAGGTAACAACTCCAGCCACCACCATGTCATCAGTAACAAACATGGAATCGCGAGTGTCCATGGTCTGTAGTCATGGTCATGGGTCATGGTGGTTTTCGGAACGCCTGGACGGATTCAAAGTATTCAAACCCGCATCTCCTGGCTTTACGCGCTAGTGATGAGCTATAAACCGAACACGGGGGAATTTGGTCATGGTTCGTCGAAAATCGCTTGCATAGCCAAAAAACCTTGGATTTCGTCGAGCCCCCCATGATACCCCAAAAACATGCAAAGTTTAATAAACATGGAAATGTCTTGCTATACAAATGTCTGCCGTTGATTTACACCACCTAATAAATGTTAAACGTAATTTCTAAGCAAATACCTCTGGGCAAGCTATTGCCCGTGTTAGCCAATCTGACTGAATTAACGAATGACACGAGCTTAGATAATGTAGCGGATCGTTCTAATGCCATTATGCAAGGACCACGCCTAGCCTCCCACAGTGGCTTAGCCCATATCTTTAAATTTTCATATTAAAGAATGCCAATTATCTAATAATTTACTGTAACATTTGCAAAAAATCGAATCAATCTGATTATTATGAGAAATTTTATACCTATGTATGCAATTCAAGAATCTAATCAGCCGTTTCTTCATTTAGGCTAGCAAGAGGAAATGCTGCTGCAGTGCAGTCACTCTCAGCAATATAAATGTTAAATAAATACAATTACCTGCGATGGCCGAAATGTTTTAGTTAGATTATGTTAATAATGCACAACAGATTTCGTTACAATTTTACCTTGCACCTGTTACCGGCTACATTCATCAACCTTGCTAACCCGTTCGTATTTCCGATAGCAGGTGCGAAACTGCCCATTATCATCTGGCTTTATCAGACCTTTATTAAACCTGTATCTATTCTATATCTAGAATATAGCATTTTGACTAGGAACCCTATATTATCCCTTTATCGGCTTTGGGCGACTCTAATTGCTAATGCTTGGGCATTAAGCAACGAACAGCGCCAACGGAATTCTTAGCGGCGATCACTGTTTTCTGTACTAGAATTCTAATTTTATTTTTTGAGACAAGTCCAGCAACATTTATGTTAGAAAAAAGCCAAATTGAAAACCTTACGCATTTTCAGTTTGCTACATAATAAAATAAGGGATTCAATTAAAAAAAAAGGTTAAAACGCACCTATGGCTTGGTCTTTAACTTTTCTTAAAAATATGCGTTAGTTGCGATACGATACGATTATGAAATTGAAGGATATTTTGATTTACTTTACATTGCTCCAATAGCGCTGTTTGTTATTATACGATGTTCTAGCAGCAAGTCTCATTTGAATTGCGATTATGCCCACGTTAGACAAAACAATGGACAAATCTATTTGTCCTATGATGTACAGAATAGGCAACACTGGTTGTTGTATTGTTATAATTTGAGGAATAAGGTCAACCACCTGTTTTACATGACTTCCGTAAAATATGCGTAGTTGCTTACAATGTAGTTGGCAGTATTACAAAACGTACACACGAAAGCAATGTAAAGCAAAATGTAAGGTGATTCTATATTATTGTGTTTGTTGAAAAAAAAAACACATTTTGACGTTTGACCAGAGGATGCAGGCGTAATATCATAGGACCTTTAGCCTAGCCCTACATACCGAAGCGCTGTAGATTTTAAGGCAGATTCTTTTAATAATAATCAAAATAACCAACTAAGTGAGTTCTCTTGTCTAACCACTCACCGCCACTCCTTACACGGGAACTTCTAATTTTCTCGTCACATGGCCATGTTATTATGCACTTACGTGAAATAGGCGAAAATGCAAACCGTGCTTACAACCCAGTGGGTTTCCATTTATTCCTCACTTTCGCTGTATCTGCAACATGAGACTGCACTTAGCAGTTGTTGCTTGATTCGTGATCATTTCCGAATGAATATTTAACGGCGTGGTTTCGAAAGGGAAATGAGCGGGCTTTACTTGCTGTTCAATTAATTACTGGTGTTTGTTTTGAAATATCAATACCGAGGCGGGAACCAGAAACTAAAGCACCGTCCATATCGTGAAATGTAGAAGATATTTTAGTAATCTCAACGAGTGATAAAGAATATAGTAGTCACCCGTGCTAGCCATCTGGGGCGTTAAGTTCAACACGAATAACCCATTTCATTGTTCCGAATATGGACTATCATAAAAATATTCTCTCTTATCTGTTATTTATATTGTGATCTTACAAAACCAAATCTTACGTTTGTAATACTTCGGTCAATATCTATAGACATTTCAATTTCAATTTACGAGTAGTTAGGCACATAAATTCCGACAAAGCTGAATTTTCGTCGAGTCCCCATTGATCCCATGTGTGTTAAAAAAGTTATTCGGGGTCAAAGGTCAAAATTTGAGTTTTTTTTTCAAAAACGTCAGGTTGTATTAAAAAATTGCCTAGGCAAAAATTATAGATTATCTACAAAAATGTCCTTATATTTTTTTTTCTAAGAATCATTCCTGACTCCTGAGATAATATCGCGATTCTAAAAGTTAAAGGAGTCACGTTCTACATGATAACACATTAAATTTATGCCACATTATACAGAGTGACTGCTAAATTGGTAATTCGACCTATTCCTTGAAAAGGGTTATTCTATAGCTTATTTGCAATGTTTTTGCAATATTTTCCCTAACAATTCGCCAGCGTGTCCGATCGTATTTCATAATGTAAAGCGATCTGGCGATCGGAACTCTCTGGCTTTATCTGTTTTCTCTAAAGCTATAAACTCGCAATATTAAAGTCTTGGCTGAATGCGTCCACCACGTCGCCTTTACAACATCAACGTCAACCTCGGAAATTGCGGTCAAATGCAAGCAAAGAATTTGCGTCTTCTTTGAATTCTCGCTTAATAACTCAAAAAGCTTTGGTCTCTGGGTACTGGGGTAGGGTCCTTTAACTCTAGATCTGTGTTCGCATATCTAAGCGTCGACAACTCATAATGAAGTGCTAATGAATACAGTTGCTGAATATCAAGGGAATGTTTGCGTGTGGGCTTTTATAGCCAAATATTGCTAACTATTAACACATTTTTGCATTTATTTTATCAAATCTTGCACTGTTGTGTTTCGGCGTGGAGAATAAGACAGCCGGTGAAATTACTGGCACTTGAGGTATCCCATTCTTAGGCCTTTAGGTTGGCAACGCATCTGCAATCCCCCTGGTGTTGCAGGTGTCTATGGTCGGTGGTGATCTCTTATCATCAGGAGACCCACTTGCTCGTTTGCCATTCAGTTGAATAAAAAAAAAACTCCACTTACGTCGGTCTCTTAGATGTGGATTGCGTTATTTATAATTATAACGATTTGTGTTGTTGGAAACAACGCATTCAATTAAGCATTTCATCTTTTTTATTAAGAGTGAAGAGGTATGTTTTTGTGAGTATGTAATGTACCCGACTACCCGGTTGCGGCGTTGCCTGAAAATAAATAAATAAATAAATATTATGGGACACTTGACACCAATTGATCTAGTCCCAAACTAAGCAAAGCTTGTACTATGGATACTAGGCAACGGATCATCATTATCATCATCTCAGCCTATATATGTCCCACTGCTGGGCACAGGCCTCCTCTCAGAACAAGAGGGCTTGGCCATAGTTCCCACGCAACGCAACAGACACACGCAGGAACGGATAAACATACTTATATAGATAAATACATACTTATATACATATTAAACATCCAAGACCCGAGAACAAACATTCGTGTTATTCACTGCCCCGGCCGGGATTTGAACCCAGGACCTCAAGCTTCGTAGTCAGGTTCTCTAACCACTTAGCCATCCGGTCGTCGAAAAAAGCGTATGTTCAACAAAAATGCTAAATATAAGGTAGGTCTTCGAATCTCTCAAGACCTGAGATCTTTTATCGGTAAATACTTATGATACCAGATTTGCGTAGCGACTTATGAATAAAACCGCTTTATATTGTGACCTGTGCCTTTTAGTCATCACGGCTTATAATTAATTTGTATTTATAGGTGTAATAATTTACTCACGTTTCGCTAAAACATGCTATTAAAAGCGCCATAACTTTAAAATTATGCGTAAGTACGTCAGTATTAATAAGGTGTAAACTGCGCTTCCTTGGCGCAGTGTGCAATCATCGGTATCGTCCGATAGTGCGGTGTCACGAATGTCACCGGGGAAAGTGGTAATAACCACCCGGGCCCATCTTCGTGCCGGCCTGTCACAGTCGTGTGGTTAACCGGTGGTTAATATGTCGATGGCTGAGCTGATACCGACCGCGTTTTTGTCCGATTTTCCCCACAGAACTATTTTAAGAGGCATCATAAAGGTGATGTAACACCGTTGTCAGTATCCGCTTTCGCAAATGGGCCAATCAACTATTTAACCGACACTTTAGGCGTCTCCTGCGTTGCCAAAATTGTCTCTGGCGTTACCAAAAAATCGTACTTCCAACAAGATATTTCACGGTTTAATAGGTTGAACTTACGTAAGATGGCATGTATTCATGTACCCCATCTATTAAATTACAGAAAAAACATGTTTACTTACAAAAAACAGCAATTTTTTGAAAAATGTCGCGGACAGATTAGTGTCGGTAAAAAAGTTGATTGACCCAAATAATGGTTGAATATTTAGTGAATGTAAATGCATTGAAGTGGTTTTTTTTATCATAGGTCACAAACTGCTTTAAATCAGAAGTTCATTGAAAATAATCTGCCCTGTAGCCACACAATCGTAGAATTTTAGCTCGAGTACAATTTCTAGTCATCTTAATTATAATCATAAATTATTTTATTGCTTGAAATATTTAGTACCGCCCGTGCGACATACAATTTTTTTCATCACATTTGCGAGTACATTTTTTATTTCTAAAAGATAAACATAATTCTTTCAAATATAGGCGATACCTTGGGCTGCGCTCTTGACAGCACCGCCCTCCTCCTCCCCCTCGCGCAGCATGCGCCGCAACGTGCGTGTGTATGTGGTCCGCAGCACCTAGTACGTGCACTGACTCATTTACCGACCTTGGGCTTCATGACAAGCACATTAAGGTCGAGGGTTTTATTTGAGGGGTTGGAACCAAGGAAGCCTGCATGTTACGACCCTGTTTACGAGCAAGTGTGATGAAAAAAGCTTTAGGGAACCCATGAGATACGCATGCTCTGTTGTCTGCGGCGTTGTCTACATAATATGCCAAATAGGTGACAGAATTAATCATGGTAATTTACTTGCTAGCCTTGAAGTAATTAAAGGCGTTAATCTAGTTGGATCATTAATTTAATTATATCGAGATGTTAACGAAAGATTAATCGTGACGAAGTCGACATTCGTGACACATGAATTTGTCCGGTAATTTATGTATTTTAAAGGTAATTGGATTGGATTTTATTGGTCTTAGTGTGAGATTTATGTTGAATTTATTGAGACCTATTTATGTAACATGTTTCAGGAATGCGTAAGGATATTTTACGCACCTTGTGTCGAGTAAACAAATCTATATGTATAAAGAAATAAATTTAGGCTATTTACTTTTTTGATGTTAAAATATTACCAACCGTCACTATTTGACTTCCTACTAAAAGCTATTTTAATTAGTCAACAATACAAATACCCAATAAAATACAATGATTATATGTCTAAATATACAGTGGTGGTCATGTAATTAAGAACGATTTGAAGTTCCAGATTATTTTTAACTAAATCAATGTCATGTGTAGTCGTGGTTCCTTCTTAGAAGTAACTAGTTACGTTATGAAATAGCCACATGAATCGAGCAAACGGGATTAAGAATAAATAATAAAATTGCTGACATTTTTTTACAAATTTTGTTTTTATTCTCTTTAGTAACAAATTAAAATAGTAATGAAGCTGGACAAATAATTAAGAACGATTTATTGAACTGCTCGAAGTTTTTTTTATTTGAAACTTAGATTAACTAAATCACACTAACGTGAAGTTTGTACAGAAAAAAAAAGGAATTTAATACATTTTAACTAAAATTAATAGTTAGTAGCATGTCCACGGCTTTTTATTACTGCCTTCCACCGGCGAGGCATTGAATCTATCAATTTTTGACATTTCGCAAGAGAGATAGAGTTCCATTCTTCTAAGAATACGTCATACAGTTCTCTTAAATTGCCACACTGTCGATTTGAAACCTTTTTCTTGACTTCGCACCAAAGATGCTCTATTGGGTTAAGATCGGGGCTGTTGGCTGGCCAATCTAGGACAGAAACTGATTGCGATGTGAGGAATTCCTTGACGGTACGTGCAGTATGCTTGGGATCATTGTCATGCTGGAATGTCCAAATAACCGGAAGCACGCCTTCAGCATATGGTAACATTGTTTCTTCCAGTATGTTTTTGTATTGAAATTGATCCATGTTTCCTTCTATCAGCCTAACAGGTCCAACACCATGTCCAGAAAAACATCCCCAAATTTTTACATTTCCCCGCCATGCTTTAAAGTCACTTTTGTGTACTTTGGGTCGAATGCTTTATTTGAAGGCCATCTTACATATCGTTTGCCATCAGAGCATACCCTATTATTTTTGTCTCGTCAGAAAAAAGAACGTTTTTCCACTGTCTGACTGTCCAGTTTTCATATCTTCTTGCTAATGCAAGCCGGGCTTGCCTATGACACCGTTTCAACATAGGCACCTTCCTTGCTATCCTTCCGCGCAACTTTCTTCTACCAAACGCCTTCGAATAATGCGTGCCGAGATTGCTGAAGGGTTGTTTTCGCCAAAATATTTTTTTCTTAACTCATTAGACGGTATTAGACCTTTAAAAGGATTTGTTTTGCCAAACGAACGATATTTCGATCATCTCGACGAGATGACTTTCTTTGTCTAGGTACACGCGGAACATTTGAAGTAGTTTGAGACGTGGCAAAATGCTTTATGGCGTGGAAAACCATAGTTTTTGAACATTGCAGATGATCGGCTATGTGTTTATACGACCAATTCTTGTCGCAAAGTTTTAGTATTACTTCTCTTGTAGATTTATCACAACTTTATTTTCCCCATTGTTTTTATATGATGCAATCGCCTTGAAGACTTTTACGGCACTAAATGGCGCCAAAATTATTCGAATAATAACCTAAAAGCCACAAAGCGGCCGTCCGTTCTCTATATAATTTGAATAAAAATAAACTATTCAGCGTTCTTAATTATATGACCAGCCAGTAAGTAGTAATACTAGGTTTAGATGTAATGTATAAAGTTTATATATTTATTTTTTAGCCAATTATATGTATAAATGAGTTTACCGCTTGTACGGAAAAGTTTTACGATACCGAGAGAAGTACAAAAATATACATGCAGTTAGTAACACTTGTTAGTTTGAAAAAATCTTCTCTATAAAAAATCGTTCTTAATTATATGACCACAACTGTATATGTTTCCGTGTTGTATGCAACACCAGAAATAATAAAGTTTACTGAAGTGTTGAAACTAGTAGCGTTTCGAATTATTGAAGAGCCCAGCATTCTTGACTATCTATCTTGGTATTCAATATTTAACATTGGTTTCAATTCTATAAACAACAGGTGCGTGACGTCAAAAAAATACAGTAGGCAAAGCAAAAGCGACATTAAATACTATTTAGGTAGTCAATATTGCAAGTATTTAAACGTCATATCATTATGAAGCTCATAGTGTTATCACTGGTAGCAACTCCAAGCTTCCTACTATATAGCTAGATATTAGGTACCTTCAAGCGACGAGTGAAGGAAGGGCGAACAATGCATTAATATGCGCGAATGGTGAAAATGTAGGCAACCCTATGGGTATCGATATCGAGTTGTTACCAGTGATAACACTATGAGCTTCATAATGATATGACGATTCACTGTTCTGGTGAATTATTCATGCGATGTTGGTAACCCACGTTATTTAG
>NC_133478.1:4194516-4315785 GCF_025370935.1 Choristoneura fumiferana
AATCTACTACAGTTGTGGTCATATAATTAAGAACGATTTTTATAGAGAAGATTTTTTCAAACTGACAAGTGTTACTAACTGCATGTATATTTTTGTACTTCTCTCGGTATCGTAAAACTTTTTCCGTACTAGCGTAAATTTCATTTATACATATAATTGGCTAAAAATAAATATATAAACTTTATACATTACATCTAAACCTAGTATTACTACTTACTGGCTGGTCATATAATTAAGAACGCTGATAGTTTATTTTTTATTCAATTTAAATAGAGAAGGACCGGCCGCTTTGTGTTTTAGTTATTATTCGAATAATTTTGGCGCCATTTAGTGCCGTAATAGTCTTAAAGGCGATTGCTTCATATAAAAACATGGGGAAAAAATAAAAGTTGTGATAAATCTACAAGAGAAGTAATACTAAAACTTCGCGACAAGAATTGGTCGTATAAACACATAGCCGATCATCTGCAATGTTCAAAAACTATGGTTTTCCACGCCATAAAGCATTTTGCCACGTATCAAACTACTTCAAATGTTCCGCGTGTACCTAACAAAAGAAAGTCATCTCGTCGAGATGATCGAAATATCGTTCGTTTGGCAAAACAAAATCCTTTTAAAGGGTCTAATGAGTTTGAGAAAGAATATTTTGGCGAAAACAACCCTTCAGCAATCTCGCACGCACTATTCGAAGGCGTTTGTAGAAGAAAAGTTGCACGGAAGGATAGCAAGGAAGGTGCCTATGTTGAAACGGTGTCATAGGCAAGCCCGGCTTGCATTTGCAAGAAGATATGAAAACTGGACAGTCAGACAGTGGAAAAACGTTCTTTTTTCTGACGAGACAAAATAAATAGGGTATGTTCTGATGGCAAACGATATGTAAGACGGCCTCCAAATAAAGCATTCGACCCAAAGTACACAAAAGTGACTTTAAAGCATGGCGGGGGAAATGTAAAAATTTGGGGATGTTTTTCTGGACATGGTGTTGGACCTGTTAGGCTGATAGAAGGAAACATGGATCAATTTCAATACAAAAACATACTGGAAGAAACAATGTTACCATATGCTGAAGGCGTGCTTCGGTTATTTGGACATTCCAGCACGACAATGATCCAAGCATACTGCACGTACCGTTAAGGAATTCCTCACATCGCAATCAGTTTCTGTCTTAGATTGGCCAGCCAACAGCCCCGATCTTAACCCAATGCGAGATCTATTAGAAGCCCGAAGTCGAAGCTGAGGGCTTTAAATCGAAGTTCGTAATTCTAGTACCGCCCGTGCGACATACAATTCTTCGTCACATTTGCGAACTCTTTTTCTCTTCTAAATGAAAAATATAATTCTTCCAAATTAGGCGATGCCCGCCGCTGTACAGCACCGTCCTCCTCCCCCCGCGCAGCATGCACAACTATTAATGTGGTTAACAAGTATTGCATTGACTTTTACGACCTTGATGACAAACTTCACATTAGTGTGATTAGTTAATCTAAGTTTCAAATAAAAAAATTTCGAAACAGAATAAATCATCTTAATTATTTGCAGCTTGTTAGTAATTAAAGGCGTTACTAAAAAATCATTAATTTAATTATATGAAGTAATTAAGGCAAGATTATTCTTTAATTATATCGAGATTTGAAAGATTAATCGTATGTATTTCGTGAACGTAATCGGTAATTTATTATCTTAAAGGAATGTTGATTTATTGAGTGACAGATTTATGTTGAAACATATTATGGAACATGTTTCAAATGCGTTTTTTACGCACCTTGTGTCGAGTAAACAAATCTATATGTATAAAGAAATAAATTTAGGCTATTTACTTTTTTGATGTTAAAATATTACCAACCGTCACTATTTGACTTCCTACTAAAAGCTATTTTAATTAGTCAACAATACAAATACCCAATAAAATACAATGATTATATGTCTAAATATATATGTTTCCGTGTTGTATGCAACACCAGAAATAATAAAGTTTACTGAAGTGTTGAAACTAGTAGCGTTTCGAATTATTGAAGAGCCCAGCATTCTTGACTATCTATCTTGGTATTCAATATTTAACATTGGTTTCAATTCTATAAACAACAGGTGCGTGACGTCAAAAAAATACAGTAGGCAAAGCAAAAGCGACATTAAATACTATTTAGGTAGTCAATATTGCAAGTATTTAAACGTCATATCATTATGAAGCTCATAGTGTTATCACTGGTAGCAACTCCAAGCTTCCTACTATATAGCTACATATTAGGTACCTTCAAGCGACGAGTGAAGGAAGGGCGAACAATGCATTAATATGCGCGAATGGTGAAAATGTAGGCAACCCTATGGGTATCGATATCGAGTTGTTACCAGTGATAAGATAACACTATGAGCTTCATAATGATATAACGATTCACTGTTCTGTGAATTATTCCTGCGATGTGGTAACCCACGTTAATTAATAATAAACCTTAAACTTATTAGTACTTAAAACAAAGTTTTACGTTTTACCTGATAATGGAATGAGCTCGAACTAGAAATTAATATTGTTAATTGACCGAGCAAGCGTGAAGCGCGAGTGAAACGTCTCTCTTTCAGCTGGGGCAAAAATGATTTCAAATATGTCTGGATGTCCGGTCGATCTCTTCAGGTCGCATTTCTTAACATATTATCGTGAAATTTTGTAGGTAGGATCGATAAATAAATATATTGAGCGGCAAAAAATCCGGCCCTCAAATGTATGCAGTCATAAGTAATTTTGTGTGTAGAGTGGGTGGGCCAAATTTTGTGCCGCTGAGTATATTATGGATTTAAATCTTTCAAAATAGCTGAACCCTTGGATGGATGGATGGATGACTGCCTCTGGTTTTCATATTTATTTTTCTTTACAATTTTCATTCTTTTTTTTATTTTTTTTACTTTAATCATGCCAGGGTTGAAAACGTAAAACACCTGTGACCTGTCACAGAGCCAATAGTTTAATAAATGTTCTCGTGATTAACGTGACGGTTAACATAGTGTAACCACAAAGCTATTATCGCTTCTTCCTGGTTGCCGGTTAATAGGGAATATGCGGTCCAACTATAACACTTGCTCGATACTGCTAAGCGTTACTATACCTATTCATAGTTTCCTCAGTGACATAGTTGATATATTTACTTATAGCTATAGAGTTATGTAGGAAAAGAGGCATTTAGCTAAAAATAAAAAAAATTATATTGCATAGGTGGTACTGTACTGTAATTTTGTCCTCTTTTTGTTGTGCGAGAAACAAGTGTGCTGAATAAAAAATGATTGACTGATTCAGGGTGTTACTTTTCTCCATGTCAATAAACTACGACGTTAACTTTGTTTCTACGCAACTCAGCGGTTTGGCTCCAATTGTAGATCACAGAATGAAAAGTTACCCTCGATAAAACATATTATTAAATCGCAAGGAAAAATTATAGTTTTCCACCAGTTCACCACGAAAAAAGCTCTATTGAAACTGGTAACTCGATGGCTTCGAAAATTGGATCTCTGGTGGAAAGATGTAATTTATGTTGACGATCTCGCAAAATTTAGGTCGGCAAGGAAGTTGAAGCCACGGTTTTATATAATGGATCGCAGCGGCAAATTTGAAGAGGGATTATGTCAATTAATTAAAATGGAGCTTAAGAACTTTGCGGAGAAGAAAGTTTCAGTCATTTTCATCGAGTCTATTTTACGACGACGTCCAAACCGTTTTTTGTTACTTAATAATACGGATTGATATAACTATAAATTCAATATCAAAAGCGCAATCAACAGAATGATTTGGGTAAATAATCCTTTAAAGTTTGCAAAAATTTATTCATAATTTTACATTGTATTATTGCCGCTTCTTGCCTTTCTTGAGGTAATTTCGTGGTTAAACTTAAGGCGTAACTGTCAGCCGCAACTTACACGTAATGTTTTAAGTACGTAATATATGTTTTATACGTTTCCTTATGGCTTCGATGTAAGGAAATATTAAAATGGTCTTTTTTCACGATGTACATTTATGTGCTATTCAATTTTCATATTTTTTTTCTTAGAAGTACGATCTTTTGACAAATAATACGGGGACGGCCACCTACAAGCAAATTAAAGGTTGAAGAGAAGCAAAGAATGCTACATTTTAAAGTCTTCTGGAATTGTAAAAAGTTAAAAATAGAATAACATAAACAGTAAAGCAAGCGAAAAATCAAACGATGGTGTGTGGTGGATATTAACGGTTTTTGAGGCTCCGCGAATTTAGGTGTGTACGTCATCACAAAATGAATCATAGTGTTATCTATTGTTTACTTATGAGGAATTAATTATATAACGAATAATGTTTTTAACGACTTCAATTGATTTTGTACGACATTAACATTTTAGCAAGGTATTTGTGTACACTACGTGGTCACTACAATGCACTAAGCCTGGAAAAGGGTTAATATGGTAATTTTGAATCTAAAACGCGAAGGAACTTTACTTCGGAAGCAGCGGGTCAAACTCAGCTTGGCACAGCTATTTATTTTAGGCTTCAAAGCACGTAGGTATACTTTAATAAATTTAAACTAATACACTACCTTAAATAGAACAAGTGTTTACTACCCGACGTGTCTTGTTTGTGTCAGTATATTAATTTAGTCATTGGTTAACTCTATGTTAACGGTTAGTTACCCACGACCTTGTACATATATGTTGATATATGTGTTAGCATTAGTTTGTTTAATCAAGCTGAAATTGTTGCGGTCAGTTCTGTCAGTTCTCTGTTGGTTAATGCGGCATTGGGTTTAAATTTTTGAATTAATAAAAAAACTAACTCCCACTCATCTAATTGGCCTTAGATATAAAAAGTAGCTACTCGTATAATGTCCTAAGTAATATATGTTTTAAAAGCACGAAAACAATTAAATAATCCGAGAACCACTCAGCTTAGCCTCTTACGTGATTAGACCAAAATGATTGCAAATGAGATAGAAGTTAAGTCGAAATACCAATCAGGATACTATGTTTTCCATTGTCTAGCACGCACATAGTTCAAGCTTTTCTTAGTTTGATGCTAAATGAATTAGTATAAATTGTCCCACGATATTAATTAAAATTAAAGTAACGATACGAGACAGAATCGCATTTAGTAACATTGACGCGAGACATGAGCTCAGTTTTCATAACAATAATAATATTGACACTTTTCTAATTCTGCTGACACGTTGTCTAAGCACTTTCATATCCTTTGCATAAAAATAATGAGTCATTCACTATGCCAGCTTTCCATTCCTCTCATTTCCGTGTGACGGGCGTTCTGATATCAATAACATCGTCCATGTAAGGTTTACGATAGCCATTATCATTAACTTGACTTAGGTACTGGATCACTGTGAGGTCGTTATGATTACGAACTTGACGTTTATGGACTCTCAAACGACTGCGGAAGATGTGTTGCGCTTCACATTTGCAATTGACCTGACGTGTTACGGACAATTAAAGAGTTGGGAGTTGAGTGAAGAGGGTTTTTAAAGAAGTGCACGGTTTGATTGATCACAACATGCTTTAGTATTTAGTGTCTGATGTTGTGTAGCAGAAGGAAAAATTATAAAAGTCATGTTTGAGTTGACTGAAGCCTCATTGGTATTATGAGATTGCGATTAAATTATCAATGGAATAGAGAGTTATCCTTAAAAATGTTACAATATGTCTGTTTGTTTATTTGTTACGCTTTCACGCTTAAAGTAGGTACTCAACCGATCCTGATGAAATTAGGTAATTTGGTGGAGATAGTTCGAGACTCTGAAAAAAAGAACATATAAGAGTCAACTGAAAGAATTTCTTTGCTCACCCGCGACCTGACCTGACCTAGAGTCAATTCAAGATAAGTACCGCGTTATACCCATCTTTTTTTTTTCAATGTAATTTTTTAAAATTTTCAAATCTGCTGAAATATTCAGGATTAATTAAAAAAAAAAAACTATTGTGTATGAAACATTACAGATATCACAATCCTATTCAAATCGCAGTCTAATGATAAGACTGCTTCTGTATTGCTTGTTAGCGATAGCTATTTTTTTCCTTATTTTGTTCTGACGACTTTATTTGTTTTTATAAAATTGGATGCCATGCCATCAATCATCATTCATTAGCATTATTATTCATACCACTCAGAGACCTCTCGTCTATGATGTTGGCTAAAATATTTTATTAATCCATCTATCGAACGAAAGTTGATACTTTTAATTGCTTTGTTCGCAGCAGGAGCTTGTTCATAACTTTGTTAGCATAAATACCAATTAGAAATTCGATATTTGTCTGAAGTTGCTACTGTGCGTCGTTCTACTTTCGCCGAACACTCCAAATTCGGACCCCGAAGGTTTTCTGCTGGTAGTACTATTACGCACTGTGTCACATTGTGACTGGAATAAATAACAGTGCTTGCGCATCAGTCTTCGCACTAGTTTAGTTATTGTTTCGCCCGAATAGTTGTGTTTGTTGTTCCTTTTTAAGGTTCTGTAGTCTTACAAGGATAAAGTTTTACCATGTCCGTCCATCTGTCCGGGATTTAGCTACTACTAGTTACTTCTAGCTACTAGCTAGCTATACTAATGGTAGAAAGCTTTCATTTTGAATGTTACCACGTACATACACAAAGTGTCGATAACGAAACTTAATATTGAGTATTAGCTTCATATTTTTAGTACGGAAAACTAATACTGCGTAAGGCCGGAATTTGCCGGAATTTTTATGAAATAGACGATAAGTGCATCACCTAAAGTTTAAAGTAGATTTCCACAGACCTGTGCTGTGCTGATAAATTTACTGGCTGTCTTTCTCCTTGGAACACAGGATGTAATGCTGCTTGTCGGTAGAATCGGCGAGGAAGATCAAAGTAGCGACCCTGACGAAAATGTGCGAAAAATATTGGGACTGCAAGCGTTAATGCAGCGACTGCAACATGATTCACAAAAGTCTCAATTTCTATAAATAAATATCTTTGACAAGACGCTTAGTTGATAATTTTACGATCTGCATTTTATAGCAGACGTTAAACATCACAATGTTCAATCGCAACGTATTAAAAAGCTAATTATATTATCTTTTGATTCACGTTTATTGAGACGAGTTATTTTATTGAGTATGGTGTTCATGTGGGTTAACTGTCACATGTGCAAGCCTGTCTTCTGACACCGTACCATAATAAATATATAGCTGTTTGAGAATAAACTTACGATATCGATTTTATGTTTTACGTTTTATAGAAGGCGGGATGATCTAAATCACGGACACTTAGATCTCATAGTTATTTATAAGTTTTAACTTTGTTTTTTTTTTGTCAAAATTGAGATTGACTAATACCAGCCCGTATGTTGCCGCGGATACGTTTAACAGAATCTGAGACATTCAAATTCAGTCGGCCGACAAAATGTAGATATTTTGCACTGAAATGTGCTGGTAACGTATTTGATGCTGAATACGAGTAGAAAACACAATTTTTAATACAGGCCTTTTTTTGCGTACCGTAATTAATTATTATTCACTGTACTTGCATTGTTATCCAACCTGCATATCCATACAAAAAAAGACAATTCGACCGCTGAAAGTGGATTAAAATTAACTTGCAACATTTGAAATAGAACAACAAATATACGAGGCGAAGTTCAATAAAAGCTTGTAAAATAAGATTGTTTCTTCTATTTCTATTCCATATCTACCCTAAAAATAAATACACTTTTCTGAAATGTTGCATCCCTCTAAAATTAACTTTACGTTACTGTGAGCTTCTTTGACTAATGACGTCATTCCCATTTATGTTAAACCATTCGATAAGCAGCAGATTGGTTTCACAAACCATTAATTTACTTTGTTGTGTTTCTTTTTCTTCAGCAGCTGTCTCCATACTGGAGACCTCGTTCCTTATTTATCACATTCTCAAAATAGCTCACGGAAGCGAGACTTTAAAACGGTAGCACCAAAAGGAGAGCATTCTCCAAAGATATCTTAATCATGGAACACCCGAATTTGTGATGAACGAATGGAATTATTGACTGCCTGTATCAACTTCGTAAATTAAAACTTCGGGGTTGTCTTTAAAATATTACATAGAAATATTTTCGTCTCGGGTTTTGCGTTTTATAGCCTGCTTATTTAAAATTATACGCGACTCGAATGAACTGTTGGTTTTATCACGTATTCGTGTATCTCACTTTTTTATTTTGACACGATCCTCCTTTTATTCGGAAAGCAATCGTCCGTTGACAGTCATTCCGCTTCTCAGATGTTCAATTTCATGACAATAATAGGTACGCGTAATGGCATTCGTGAGTCTGGTATAATATTTCCATTATTTACGGTTAAACACATTTAAAATTTTCAGGAAATACTTATACCTACAAATAATACAAGCTAAGAAATCCTAGGGACACTGGTGTGCATAGAAGTGAAAAATAGCTGTCTAATGAAGTATTCCAGGCGTTTACGAACACGTCTCTGTGGCTACGTGCGGCGAGACAAAGCGTCTGCCGGACCATATACGCTGCAATCAGGTTAACAGGCACCCATGGGTTTCACGCCATATTGCACCGCGTAAGTGCACCATCGTCGTCAGTTGCTCAAACGCGTGATGGATACGGCACTGGCATCATTTCATGGTCTGTATAGGTAGGTGTTG
The DNA here is from genome assembly GCF_025370935.1 of Choristoneura fumiferana. Classification (NCBI taxonomy): domain Eukaryota; kingdom Metazoa; phylum Arthropoda; class Insecta; order Lepidoptera; family Tortricidae; genus Choristoneura; species Choristoneura fumiferana. The sequence goes on from NC_133478.1 coordinate 4,203,143, forward strand.
GTTGGATAAGTGTACGGCCTTACACTGTCAAAACTAAAACTGAATCTTTAGTGAATGCCCTCGATTTTGAGTTCATTGGCTCTCATATTTACATCGGCATGTTAACATCTAATGCGCCATAATTTAAACGCTGTTTCATATTCATTATGTTACCAAATATTTAGTGTGCTCTATCAGTGTTTATGCCGTGTAAATGTTGTTTCGAAATAGCCGTCATATTTTTGCTTTTTGGTCATCTGACTTAGTCATGGAGTTTGTGAAATGAGTATTAATTTTATCATTTGAACTAAATGACGACAGTTGTGCGATAAGGAATTTACTGCCTTGTGAAATTTCTTATAATTGTAGGTACTTTGTTATTCACAGGATAATTGTCCTCTTGGGAAACTAGCGCTGTAGTTTCTTTCTAGATATTTAGCTACGAGCGAGAAATCAAAGAAGACTGATTGTAATAGTTGGCGCAAACAATCAATCATCACAGCTAGTCCAATCAATAGTCACGTCATCCTCTACTCAACTGTAGCTAACTAATCAATAGGAGATTCGATACAGAACGCACCAGAGCGTTACAAACGCGACTATGTAATTTCTTTATCAATCTTGTTTATAATTCCTATACAAAGATTTTTTCGATTACACTCCAACAGATTTAATTCATAGATCCATGCATCTGAGATTAATTAGATAGATGTAATGTGTGTTTGTGTGCTACTTATTAATTATGTAATGCACAGATGAGTTTCTCGTTTTGTATTTAGCGCGGTATAATTATTGAAGGCGTTCGATGCGTTATCGTGGCGGAGATATGATTGACGGGTTCGATTATTTGATGCCTCGATAATTGCGGAGAAAGTGAATCGATGGGTAATCGCTAACACATCGTGAATATCGAATTTAGATCTAGACAGACGCGAAGTTTCCGTTTACTCGTAGATGCAGAACACAGATATCTACACCAGATTAAGATTTGCCGACATCGTTTTGTGTCATATAAAAATTACGTTGTATCCGTTTTCGGTAAGTGGTTACACTTATATTTAAGTGATGTCTTCTTGTTATTTTATGTATCTTAACTGCCATCAACCATGATGTTACGTACATTTGCCTCTAATCCATACTAATATTATAAATGCGAAAGTAACTCTGTCTGTCTGTCTGTCTGTCTGTCTGTCTGTTACGCTTTCACGCCTAAACCGCTGAACCGATTTTGATGAAATTTGGTAAAGCGATTGAATAAACCTTGGGAAAGAACATAGGCTATCTTTTATCGCGAAAAAAAGGCTTTAAGGGGTTGAAATAGGGGATGAAAGTTTATATGGTGGAAGTTCGTCGCTGTCAAAGATAAAACTATGAAACTTGGCATTTAGGCACTTAATAAGAAATAAGTCTATATTTGTTTGAGATTTTTTTTAAATTCGACCTGTGAGGGGATGAAATAGGGGGTGAAAGTTTATACGGAAGGTCGTCATTATCGAAGATAAATCGATGAATCTTTATTAAACTTGCCATTTCGGCACATGAAAAGAGATAAATAGATATTTGTTCGCACGTTTTTTAAAATTCTTCGTGTGAGGGGGTGAAATAGGGGTTGAAACTTTATATGGAAGATCATCATTGTCGAAGATAATTCGACGGTTCTTTATGAAATTTGGCATTTGGGCACGTGCTAAGAGATAAATACATATTTGTTCGCGCGTCTTTAAAACTCTTCCTGTGAGGGGGTGAAATAGGGGATGAAACTTTATATGGAAGATCATCATTGTCGAAGATAATTCGACGGTTCTTTATGAAATTTGGCATTTGGGCACGTGCTAAGAGATAAATACATATTTGTTCGCGCGTCTTTAAAAACTCTTCCTGTGAGGGGTGAAATAGGGGATGAAACTTTATATGGAAGATCATCATTGTCGAAGATAATTCGACGGTTCTTTATGAAATTTGGCATTTGGGCACGTGCTAAGAGATAAATACATATTTGTTCGCGCGTCTTTAAAACTCTTCCTGTGAGGGGTGAAATCGGGGATGAAACTTTACATGGAAGATCGTCATTGTCGAAGATAAATCGATGGTTCTTTATGAAACTTGGCATTAGACTACTTATAAGAAATAAATAGATATTTGTTCAAGCGTTTTTGAAAATTTTACCTGCGAGGGGATGTTAGCAGAGGAGATGATGCAATGTTAGTAGAGCCTTCTAAGCTCATAGGCAAAATGTACGCGATGTGGGGTCATTTTAGATGGCGTATTCACATAGACAGTCAGACATGAAAAATTATGATTTTCAGATTTTTCTTATTAATTGTGCTATAAGAGCTACCTTTATGCAAAATTCCAAGTTTCTAGGACAGCCGGAAGTACCCTATAACTTTTTCTGTTAAGGCAATTGGTTTGGAAACACCTTTTTAATGACTGTAGCTTTTGATTGCCTTGACTTAGAGGTTTGATAGATGGACGGACGGATAGCAAAGTAATCCTATAAGAGTTCAATTTTTTTCCTTTTTAGGTACGGAACCCAAAAAAACATTTGCTCCAGCGCTTTTCGAATTTCAACCTATTTACTTGAAAATATGGGGATAAAAGTTCTTAAGGAATTCCAAACAAATTACTACATATAAGTATATTTATCGGAATTATGTGTAGCTATGCTTAGTCTAAAATGCCGTCTTAATTATAATCCTACCCTCCTAACTTACAATAAAGGACGTAAGGTGTCAAGAGTTCACTATGAAGAATTAGTCCTTTTGTGTTGGCAGGGTAGAATACACGTCGTATTGCTAAATTGTAGCTACCCGCAAAATATTTATGTTTTACCAAAGAACATCGGGTGGATGGATGGATGGAAGAACAAAAAAAATAGTTTATATTTATAGCAATGTATTAAAATAGGTTATTTTCGGTAAACCGTAGAAGTTTCTATGTACTATTATTGGCAGAATAGGTATCCTAAATAAATTAAATACTTCGCAAAATTACTATTCCACGCGGACGAAGTCGCGGGCAAAAGCTAGTAAGGTATAATTTACTTCCAACGATGTACTGTACTTTTACTCTTAACAAAGTTTAGTTACTTGCTAAACTTTCTTCTAACTTGAATGGATTTTGTCAGTTTATGTTTTTAGATGCTTGTTCGCTTGAATTCTTTGTTACCATACCATCAGCTTCCTTTCGCCATGAGTACCGGAAATGCAGATTCTGTATCTTTGCCGTCGGTAGTTTGTGGGTCCATTGTTCACGCTTAGCCAAGTGTGAGACGGGCGTCGACAACTCGTCTTTACTTTGTTTGATGGTGATGTATGGCAGAGGTTTTAGAATGTCCGGGAGCTTACTTTTGCTTGTCTGTTACAGTGAAGGATAAACATAACAAAGAAAAAAATAATGCCAATGACCTGAAGTTTTCAGTCAGTAAATGCCATACATTCTCTATTTTGTATCCCTGCAGAATTTTTTAATCCACTTGAGATTTTTTTTCTTTTCGTTGGTAATAACACTTCAATACACAATACAAATAGAATTTGGAAATTATATGATCGTAAAAGATTTCAATATATTAATTTTGAATTCTAAACCACACCTTCATCAACCAGTTGTTCATAAATCAAGTATCTGACCCAAGAAAAGCAATTGAAGGTCCAAGTATTTAGGCCACTTAAGTGGTTAATAATAGAAATTCGGTGACACATTTGCCATTAGTGGTCATAAACATAAATAACAGGTTAGCCAACTGTTAACTCATGTTACTCTTAATGGATAAGCCTTGGAGCGGTAGGAAATGCTTGCACGACATATAATTATACGCGTTGATTTATGTTGAACGGTGTAAGGTCTATGCATTATTCCATTTATTCCTTGTGCTGAGTATCTGATCTGGCCCCTATGTAATAAATGTATCAGCTGCTGCAGTCTTAGTAATGTGATTGCCATTTTAACAAAGAAAACACACTATCCCGCGGTACCTGCCATTGGTTTTACTCAATTACGCTGTGTTTTATCAATGTTGCAACCTTGTATATCTCGCCGATTTCATAATTTTATTTAATATATTTGTTTGTTTGTTTATACCCTTTATTGTACAAAAAGGAAATACAAAAAGTAAATTTGTCTTGAAAACACAATTTTTCTCGTGAAAAAACCTGAGGCATATCTTTAAATTATGATTGGCTTTACGGCACTAGAAAAACAAACTACAAATCGCTCAATCATGTCAATCAGTGTTTGTAGATGATTGTATATTAGGTTAACCTTAATCGTCTCTCAAGGTAAGAAAATCGGCTAAGCACTCCCTCAACTCGTTCAACAAATGCGCTTACCTTTACTTTATTGGTTAGATCAACTTGTCAGTATCAGAGCTCTGGCCCAATCAATCAGTTAACCAACCGGCAGTTTGCATCCGGCAATTTGCGAAGCGCGAACAGTTGATTGTTTCTGTTCGCGATCCCTTTTTCAATCTATCTTGACTTGCGAAGGCGTCTTCTTCACACACTATCAGTTAAGGATGAAAATGGTTTTGTTAGACCCGGAGTTCGATCGAGAATTACCTACACGTTTTGAGACGACCATTGCAATTTAGATGATTACAGTATTTTTAAACATATTGAGATTCTACAACCTTATCTTCACAATCTTTTCAATCAAGTAACCGATAATTTGTAGTTTCATCTCAGGCACAGAGATCGCTAAATAGCTATAAGCGTAAGGCATCTTAATGACGCTAAGCTAATTAAGATTCGATAATTGAAGACTTTATTATCCCGTTTTATTCATGGGTGGGTAGGTATTAAAAACTGCATATGGTAATGGTAAACACAAACGTCACTCATGATTGTTCGCTTTCACAGCTTTCATTAAATTATCGATCAACAAAGCCATGTGATGAACTGATGAGCTCAATCTGCTCACTATGTAACGAGTGATTAATGAGCAATCAACAATATTTCTCTCAACGCGTTACATCCCAGATTTCATCGAGTCTAAAATTAACGGATCCCTAAATTAGGTGAGGACGGAAATGACATGAAATCGCTTCCTGAAAAGTCTATTAAGATACTATGTCCTAATAGCCGCCATCTATTACGTCGCTACATTTTGAATTTAGATGTTGTTTTGCACATATTTTTAATTCAATACAAATGTTATTGCGACATTATGAGAGAACTTCTTTAAAACGCAGTGGGCTACAAATAAATGCTGTAACAGCTTAAGTAGGTAGTTTATGCTCCAGTTCAATAGAGTTGCATTCAGTGGAGCGTTTTCATGTTCTTGTAATTATAAATTCTACAGGAAAATCTGATCTCTTGTTATTGCTGCATGTTCAGTAAATAGGTAAATGAGCACGCGTTTCTTTGTTCTTAAATCACGGAGGAATATTTGAGTTTTCTGCTTCGACCATGATCGTTATCAGCATTTGACGTGAGAAAACAGATACGTTATCATGATTGAAAGCCTCCTCTTACCTTATCTCTGCTTTTAAAATTACAGGATGCAGTTATATGCAGACGTAATGAATACCATTTTTATTTTTATTCAGTATTTTTTTTTATTTGGCGTTGCTACTTATCAAATTTTAATTGTCTTTATGTAGGTTGTTTGTGTTTATGACGTCTTTTGTAAAATTACTGATTTAATATTTTCTTTATTACAAAATTTTTAAAGAAGATTATGCAAATTGATCATACTGACGTGGGATTGTAGATGGGACACTGATTCTATCCACAATTATTTATTTATTGGACCTTCAACATCCAAGAGGTGTTTTAAAGTACATAAACTCAGTCTTCGTGTCTGTTTTAGGAATTTCCCAAAGGAGATCAAGGATAACGATTTCCTCAAATCCTAATATATTTACTAATATGTACTTCCTGATATATTCATCCGTCTTATTTATCGATGGTAGTTCATATCACATGTACGAGTAGTATGGTATCAACTTCTGCTCATCAAATACGCATTGCGCTGTTTACTGCCTAACAATCAAACAAAACGATTAAACGAAAGCAAAACGATCTAACAATGATTTCTTTGTCAACAGGTTGGTACATGGCACTTTGCATTCACACGGGCATCCACAATAAAAATATACGATCATCGAACACAAGTACGGTACGGTAAGTAATGATGGTTGTTTTCTACGACTATTTTCTCTGACATACCGTGACATCGCTACCTACTTCTCGGTTCAGCAGTGCCGGCGCGGTCGGAACTGAATGCAACCGAACGACTGTCAGGTTACCGCCGCTCGCGCAGCCGCAGTCACCTGCCGACTGCCGTGGATCTTACGCGCTTGTAAACAACCGCGATGCCGCACCGCGTGCGCGCCTAATCGATCGATTCGATATTTTGAATTCTCGTTTTAGGCGCGAATTTCTTTTTTGAAAGTGGAACGTTGTGCCAGTGTTACAAGTGCATGGGTTGTTTTTTGTTGATGCGTGGTTAAATTGGACAGTGCTCGTTTATGGTAATTTTTAAACTATTGGTTTTAAGTTAGTTTAAACACTTTTGATAATGTCTTCATTTTGGTAATACATAATTTGAAAAAGTCGTTGTAACCTAGGGAAGGTTTAATTGATCATTACGTGGGCTCGGACTCGTACTTCTTTTTCGAATATTATGTCCGAAACTACATTGCGAATTTACCATGAGCTTTTCGTTAGGAAGCCTTTGTAACCTGGATGCACCAGTGGGACGTATAATGCCTGAGATGATAAATATGATAATGTATGAATGTATGTGAAGTTCCTAGTCTGCACTGGGCCCGCGTCCGTGTGAACAACCCAACGCCTTTGATTCTGAGAGGAGGCCTTTACTGTACCCAACAGTAAGATGTACACATATCGGCCGAAAACTATATGTATAATAGTTTCGTTGTTATTATCTAGTTATTTTATTGCTTATCTTAGTTAGTAAGATTTAGCCTACCCTCTCATTCAAGCTAATCACATTATACTTAATTTTAATAATTTATACTGTTTAAAATAAAGCAATTACCGTCAACTGACTGTATTACGAAAGGGCCCAACACATACGCTACGTTCATTATGGCACAAAATTAACCAATTCAATCCAGATAATGGCCTGCGAACAGAGACTACCCTCATTTTGAGCTGAATGAAGTAATTGTTTGTCGTCATCTATTCACACGGTAACGTAATTGATAACTCGGTGCTGCATCAATTAGTCTTCATTAGGTACGATATTGTTTCTACGAGATCTTCAAAAACTAGAATTTGTACTGTTTTTCACTAAACATCTTTGGTCACATCATTATTATCAAATACAGAAAGATACATTTTTACAACAATTTCAAGTTTTACTGCCGTATTCGGTGTTCCTTCCTATTGCGTCGTCTTGTTAAAAAATGTTGTCATTGATTGATAAGGATTTTCTCCGAAATCATTTTATCTTAATTTTCCGTCATGTCTGGCGAACGAGATCCGTATATTGTTATGCTTTAAATTGTTCAGGAATGTTGTTTAGAAATTATATTGCAAACAACAAAACCGGCAGGCCTAATCATGTCTTTAATTTTAATGGCTACGTAACATACGTAATATACGTATTTTGCAGGTGGTAGGACCTTGTGCAAGGTCCGCCCGGATTGCTACCACCATCTTGTTCACTAATCCTGCCGTGAAGCAGCAGTGCTTGCACTGATGTGTTTCGGCGTGGAGAGTAAGACAGCCGGTGATATTACTGGCACTTGAGATATCCCGTCATAGGCCTCTAGGTTGGCAACGCATCTGCAATCCCCCTGGTGTTGCAGGTGTCTATGGGCGGTGGTGATCTCTTACCATTAGGAGACCCACGTGCTCGTTTGCCATCCAGTCGAATAAAAAAAATATATAAAAAATACTCATTACATTTTTTTGGTGATAATAATAATCGGATACGTAAGTATAAAAATACTACGATTTTTTATCACATAGAAATTCATAGAATCCTTGATGTGCTTTGTTATTGGGTACTATTAACGCCTATTGGTAATTTCTTTAAGTTGAGTAAGTATCTGAGTCTTGCTTGAGCCATGTTTTTGCGACAGTTGATTTTGTTTTCCCAAAGAAAAGAAAAACATTCTGGTACACTAGTTCCAAACATCGAACAAAATTCGTGTTTGCGGTACAGGTATTAGATACAAAATTGTAAGAACCTATTCACCCCAACCTTTCCACGGTGCGGTGGTATTCCATTGCGCCACGCGGTAATGGTTCCGTTCAACGCATGCGCGGTACACGACTCCTCGCTTACCGGTACATCTGTCATAATTCCACATTGCCCTATTGTTGCAAATTGCATCGGCACCTCACCGTGGTTCTTGCGTTACCCCTAAGTGGTAATTATGCAGATGAGCGTTATGTTATGACAATGTATGCTTTTGGAATTCTTGCGGCCTTTTAGACGTTTATGTTGACGATGTTTTAGTATAAAAAAGATTGACGTAATTTGGTCGTATACGTAGTAGGTTGTAGGAAATGATTACCAATTAATTGCATTGCATTGTCCTTGTCACATTGGAACTTGGTGTCTGTACTGCTTTTGGTGATCAATAAAGAATATTTGTATTGTATTGTATGTATTTCCCAGAAAGTACTAAAAGCGATTGTGAATCCGAGAGCGTTAGACTATAAGACTTAGCTACGGTCAAGGACTTTAATTCATGAGCCACCATGAAACCATTTCACAGTAAACGTCATAGTGACATTGCATTAATCAACAAGGAAAATCGTCCGTCGAATTTAAGTCCTTGAGTGAAAGTGCCTGTAGGTAAAGATTTTTTTAAATCGAATCGGCAGTTCGTGATATTGCAGCTTGGGCGTACTTCTCCGAATATCGGGCTAGTAAAAACAATCAATCAATAACATATTTTATTTAAATAGTAAACAAGTCCGCTTGCCTCATCAAGAAGTCATCAATTAAAATCCGCTTAGAATTTAGGAACCCGATTTTGGACCTCAATCAAAACATCAACTTGAATTATAAAGCCGTTATGTTATGTTACACAAGAAACATTACCATACACACCAAGGGCTCAACACCATTTCACTGGCCATCTTCTCACGACGTCTGGCGCCATGTTGCGTAATAGACAAGAGTTTTTCTTTTTTTCCGGCCGAGCGGATGGCACGCGCTGCACTTTTTCAGCCTAAATTATTATCGGGAACATCGAACCCGGAACGTTTCCGAACAGCTCCCAAACGCGTCGGACATAGCTAGCGTTAGTGTTGCAGTTGCATCACTTTAATAAATTCCGTGCAGTTTTTTCTCTCTTTTGCGCTTATGTTTTTAGCCGGTACTAATACAAGTTTACTAGACTGTCAAAAAAACTATTACAAAGTTGGCAGAGTATGACGTATTTTCATATCGTAACGGAACTTAAGCGAAAGCGATCTTAACGCAATGGCGGGAAACATTCCGGTTAGATTTGCATTTTGATATAACTAGAGAGAGACCTATCGGGCGCTGAAATTGATCGTAAATACGAACCTCCATTTTCACTTTGACAATAAATAATTTAATTCCGCACACACAAAAAGAAGCAATTTGTTTTCTACTTGTCATAAAAGTATACATATTTTAATAGAGTGAAAGTGATCTCTTCAAACAGGCAGGTATTGTACATGTTATCGATTTGAAAACGATTCGTTCAAAAGGCGTGAAATTGCTGGAACGCAAGCATAAATTCTTTCAATAGATGTTCACTTGTAATTGCTTTGGAGTACAAGTAAAAAGATAAAAAGCAATTCGTCGTTTCGTCGGAGTCATGAATATAAAAAAAAACCTCGTAACTCGTAGAATCCCGTTTCTGTGAAATCCATCTTATTACCTACGAAATACAGTTTATATTTACAAGGAACGCTAAAGAGTTATAAGACATGAATAAAATTAACTATACATATTAATCTAAAGGTCTTTGTATAATGTTACTTCAAATATGTACCTATGTAAGTTTAGTTTACCTAAAAGTCACAATTATAACATTAAAAAAATAAGATTGGTTAAAAGACAAGCAGGGCTACTACGAAACTCGAAACTCGAAGTTCGTGTCGTGCGATCCCTCTCGCTCTCGTATTAAATAGTATAAGTTTCAGAGGGACCGCACGACACGAACTTCACGTTTCGTAGTAACCCTGAAGGTGTAATTTAAACGTGTGAACTAAACTGTCAAATATATCGTCTTTCCGTTTGTTAAGCATGAGCGGGGAAAAAATTATCATAATGTTTGCTGACACTATGAACATCTTATCTACATCAACTCTCAAAAATCTGTTATCAGGGCAAGGAACGTGATAGATAGGAAGAATAATACCCAACAACTTTTGGTTTGTCTCTATTGATTATTTAGACTCATTCTCAACAGTGTGAGAGACGTAATCAACGACATGTTTTTCTGCGAGTTAGCAACGGCCAGGTTGTCAGCAGTTATCCAAAAACAAAAGAAGATCGTCCGATAACCAAGACCAATAGGAATGCCATATTTTCACTGTTACGCATCCCATAAATATTCATCGCGAATATCGCGATGCGGTAAGCGAGGTATGCGCTAGGCTTAGCACTTTAAGAAAAAAAATTGCGTCAACAAACATTTAAACTGCCAAATTATACTATTGAATGCCGCGGTTTCACTCGTCTAATCGATTTTATTAGCATTTCAAGTTGTATGGGCGTGGCGTACACTAATTTGTATCAATCAGGAGTAAATATCAGGTTTAAAAAAACTTTTAAAATGGTTATATTAGTACTATATTGTAGTAGTAATTGAAGATTTTTTATTCATGGATATGCATTTCTCTCGTGCAAAATTATTATCTCCGTGTTGATTTGGAACCATCACCAATTTATTTAGCTAGTCAGCTTCTCACAAACATCTGTGTTTAGGATTCAGTCTGCTATCTTCTAAATGCACAGTTTTTTTTTTGTAAGATAAAAGGTTTTATTCACTGAAGGACAATAAAAGCAGGCTTTCTGCATTACAGGGCGTAGAATTTGTCTTTTTTTAATTTAAAATTTCGTCAATTCAATTAGATTTTCCAATTATAATGACTTCAATTTGAGTGATATTGATCTGCTTCGGCGTGGGCACTTTATTACAAATGGCAACACATTTCGTAAGTTCATTATACACTAATTATTACTGTATCGGTTGAATAATTCGATTGCTATCTGTCTGTATTCGCAACGGTAACGTTATTGCCCTTATCTGTACTGATTTAAATACCAATATTTTGAATAAGCTTATATTAACAGTCATTCGGAGTATTTCGGAGATTTAATTAGTTACATGCTTTACGTGGACTCAATTCTAGATAACGTTTGTCAAAAATGAACTAAACAAATATTCTGGGGATACATATATTCCTAGAAAAATTTGATGTTTTGACTCGGTAGTAATTATGCAAATATTGAAATGTTCAAACTGTATATCCCTAGGCACTTTTGATGAGTGTAGAAAGACTGACTGATTCTTATAATTTTGTTACTTTTTAAATGTGTATTGTATCAAAAGCATTCTGTGACCAGAAAATGTAGGCCTCGCCTTCAATATTTAGAAATTATTCTGCCATACTCATACAGTATAGAGATTGCGTGTGGTTTGTTAATAATCATAACTAAATGTAATTAATTAGAGTATCAGCAACCTCGTTTGTCGTTATTCTGCCTATTAAAATTAAATTACCGACTGACAGCTTGATATATTTGCATTTACTCTGGTTACTTGGCTATGTAAGGGTATTACCTCTTATCATAACTAGTTATACTTTACAAAGTCGGTTTAAAACCAAGGCTTAACATTATAGCGGGTATTGTCGGCTTTTGCGATTCAACCGAGTCAGGGGAAAAACTTTTTTGTTCCATCCACTGATTTTATCATGATTTACTTGTTACAAATCCTTAAAAATTTAAACATATCAGTGGTATGACAGAGCCCTACCTTCATACCTGAAATTTGGCCAAAAAATTTCAAATATGCCCCGTCTTATCGCGAATGGCGGACCATAAGAATCAAAACAAACACATAGTAAACATGACTTTGTTTTGGTGTCATTTTGCCGTGCAACAACGGCGAGCGTTAGCTTTGGTGTTTAAAAATGCATCAAAAGACTTTAATCTGGATTTACAATCCTGAAAAGAAGCTGAACGTTTTCATGCCATGTATAATGATGAAATATTATTACAGTCTTTATTTAACTGGCTCTGTTGTGATGTTGTTGGGTCAAATCTCGCAAGTTCATTTTGACCTACTTGTAATGTAAGTTGGATGAAAATGCAAGTACAACAAAACAAAAAGTACAGTCAGCAATAAAAGCTTGTACTTATTAAAAAATATATATTTTAACAGAAACTTATAATAAATAATATGATATGTACTTCTCTGTAAGAGTAACGCTCCTAAAATTACCGCTTTGAATATGGTTTCATCTACACAGACGAAAACAAAGCAAAGCTATGTAATTCGCATTATTTTTATCTGACTGACTAGTGACCTAATGATTAATTTTTAATGTTACTTAATCCGGAATTAGTAATGCTTTCGATTCGCGAGGTAATTGTCAATAGAAGACCGGAATTGGAAGTGCATTTAGTGGAAAGTGTATTACGTATAGGTGATCGACTTGGCTGTCAAATGGTCAATTAATCGGATTAAGTAGGTGTTACACTGTTCAGTTTGTCTATGTTCCGTTTAAACGGCGAGAATAGAATTATACAACGTGCTATTTTTAGGGTTCCGGAGCCAAAATGGCAAAAACGGAATCCTTATAGTTTCGTCAAGTCCGTCTGTCTGTCTGTCTGTCCGTCCGTCCGTCCGTCCGTATGTCACAGGCATTTTACTCGAAAACTACAAGACAAGATGTATATCAATGAAATTTGGAGTACAGGTCTCTTGTTAAAGCCGCTATTTAGTTTTGTAGTTAAATTACAAAAATAAATATTTATAGGGGGGGCTCTCCATATACACGTAACAGAAATTGACTCGCATCAACGTGTGGCACATAGTTAGACAGTTCTTTTGAAAAGATATAGTAAGGTTTCTCAAAAACTTTTTGATTAAGAAAAGATTTCCGGAAATAATCGCTCCCAAAGTACTTAGCAAAAATTGTGTTCCCCCCTCTATCTTGTAAACCGTTTGTCCAAAAAATATGGAAAGGTAACGCTTAATAAATACTTTCAACGAAAATTGGTTTCAACATGATCGGATATACCGTTTTAGAGTTATTGCCGAAAAACTGCGCTTCTCAACAAAAGGACGTGCCGTGAAGATACGCTCTTTTTCTGGTAATAGAGTTTAAGACTAGTAAGTCTTTTAATTGTGTTATAACGCACATAATATTACTTGCTTTTTTCGTAATGGCTACGGAACCCTATCTGGGCGTGTCCGACACGCTCTTGGCCGGTTTTTTTTATTTGTGTTAACTTGGGAATATTCAACAGGTATTTATCCGAAACTCTAGTGGTCTAACTTTTATACTGTTTAAAAAATAATTAATGATGCGCTTTAAATATGATTTAATAGTTTTCTACTAGAGATTCTTTAAGCTTTCCCGTTAGTTTAAACAGCACTGTTCTTTTTACGGCACCAAAAAAAAACAATCGTAATTTTTGTCAACAGCAGTGAACTTTTTAAAACTGACAATCGTCCAAGTGAAGAAAATGTGATTGACAGTAACCTGGAATATAACTAATTGACAAAATGTGCAGCAGGGACCAGATAAATCATATACTCGGGAAGATCAATGTGGTAAGTGTTTTTTTCGACTTTCAGATTTAAGGTGAGATTTAAGATGAAGCTGCAGGGCTACTATGAAACTGAACTCGAAGTTCGTGTCATGCGGTTCGACACTTATACTATTTATACGAGCGAGAGAGGTACGATACGAAGTTCGAGTTTCAAGTTCGTAGTAGCCCTGCTGACCCGGTTTGCACGAAAAAGAGTATGATCAGCGCTAAGTGTGCGCGTCGCGTGCGACGGATTTTACCTATACCACAGAATAAGTAATGGTAGAAGCCTGTACCCGCACCCGCAGGCGTATGTATGCCCGCTCCGACCCGCGCTAGCTAGCGTAAAATCGTGCAAAATGCATTACATTGCGGCGCTCGATTGGCCACTTCAAACTCGTTGGTTTTACGGCCTCGCAATGTAATGCAACTTGCACGATTTTTCCTGCGGGTCTAAACCGGGCTGAAGATTTACAGTACCCTTAGTGTAAGTTTTCGGCTACAAAATACGTCTCGATCGCGTTCGCGTTAAATCTCAATTTGTATGGAAACACGAACAGCGCCTCTAGCGGAACGTTTGCGATGTTCGTGTTACAAAAACCGAAAACTTACACTAAGGGCTTTGATGAATACTGGACTCGACTGTGTGGAGACGTTGACAGTTGAGTTTAAAGCAGTTTTCTGTCTGGCGTAATACTGTACCTACGTCTGAAATGGGTGACTTGTTGCAACTTTTCAAATCATGAATGTTATATCTTAGTTCGATTTAATGTCATTTGGTGCAAATAGAAAATAGACAACTCGAAATTATCAACATATACATCAACAGGGAAAATTATCCATCCTGAATATCGTCGAAAATGGAACCTTGTCTTATGGTAAAATTTATAAATTTGATGTATGCCGAAAAAAAACTGCACTCAGAAATATGACGAATTGTAAATATGTTCCATCCGAAATCATTTGTTTTGGGCCTACGACATATTAAGTTAAGATTTGACAACATAAACTTATTGCTTATTTAATTTTCATCATCATCCCAGCCTATATACGTCCCACTGCTGGGCACAGGCCTCCTCTCAGAATGAGAGGGCTTGACTTGGCTATAGTTCCCACGCGGGCCCAGTGCGGATTGGGAACTTCACACACACTATTGAATTGCTTCGCAGATTTGTGCAGGTTTTCTCACGATGTTTTTCCTTCACCGTAAAACTCGTGGTAAATTTCAAATGTAATTCCGCACATGAATTTCGAAAAACTCAGAGGTGCGAGCCGAGGTTTGAACCCACGATCTTCTGCTTGAGAGGCCATAGGTCAGACCACTCGGCCACCACGGCTTATTTAATTTTGCTCCTAATAAAATTATAATAAATTAATTATAGATATTTGGGTTTAAATAATTTACAACATAATAAATTTGGTTGTATTAAATATTTTTCTTTAGTTTTGAAGCCGTGGTGGCCTAGTGGTTTGACCTATCGCCTCTCAAACAGAGGGTCGTGGGTTCAAACCCCGGCTCGCACCTCTGAGTTTTTCGAAATTCATGTGCGGAATTACATTTGAAATTTACCATGACCTTTGCGGTGAAGGAAAACATCGTGAGGAAACCTGCACAAACCTGCGAAGCAATTCAATGGTGTGTGTGAAGTTCCCAATCCGCACTGGGCCCGCGTGGGAACTATGGCCCAAGCCCTCTTGTTCTGAGAGGAGGCCTGTGCCCAGCAGTGGGACGTATATAGGCTGGGATGATGATGATGAAATATTTTTCAGCACAAATACATTTTTACAAAATTCACTTTGGTTGATATTTATTTTGGTCCAAATTCAAAATATCAATTCAAGTGGGCGAATTTTCCATTTGTACTGATTGACTGTAAATCCTTAGTTCTTGCAATGCATTGGAATGCCCGAGTTGTTTTTCGTTCAATGAAAAACACGTTGTGTAACATATTTTATTTATTTTGTAATGTTCTCGGCATGCAATGAAAAGCCCTTAAAAGATTAATGGGAAAGATAGCGTTTTATTACGTATATGTCATAATAATTGTTCTACATACTGGTCGTTAAGCGTTAACAGTGTAACATAACAACCGTCGAAGCGAGATAAATGTGTTCACTGAATATTGATTAAGAAATTGTAGTTAAAATAAATTAAGTACTCCATCCAACTGAAGTTAATACAATTAGAATTAGGTGTTCATTATAATGAACCGGATGCTCGATTCTAATAAACAAATGAAGCTAATTTTTTCATTAAGTGAAGGTTAATGACGATAAACGAGGTTACAGGGCGGGATGAAGAAACTAATGTCTGAAACGTACTAATAGCTATTTCATCGAAAACATACATGTGAGAGATTGCCAAGTTCATAAACGATTGTTTATACTCGTAAAAGAAGTGATCTGACTGGAAACTTTTATGTGTCAACTCCCTAAGAGGATATTACAAAGTTTGCGAATAAGCCTAGTCCCTAAGATGAAATGTTATTTTCAAGTTTTGGTGGCAAGCTTATGCCGAGATGTGGTTTGTTTTTAGATTTTTTCTATTTAAACAGTTACTGAAAGATTTTTTTATAAAATTTGTTGCCTCAAGAGATAATATTACATATTCCACGCTCTGAACCTTCACCTTGGTTTAAGTAGAGGGTTTGCGCCCATTCAGCGCGAAGTCTGAAATTGACGTTCGTACTTGGGACCTAAATTTATTAAAGGGCAAAGAACTTTTTATAAGATTCAACGGACGTTGCTCCCAGTTTAAGACGTATTGCAGATGTTTCTACTTTTAATAAAGTTAAGAACTATGCAAATCTAATGAAAACATTATGAGCATAAAAGTCTAGTCAGTTTTGGCTACCAGTATTTCATCTTTTTGCTGTATTTAAGAAAATAATACAACGATACAGTAACTTAATTAAATATCATAAATATTATAAATGATAAGGCGAATGCTGAGCGAATGCTGCAATTAAATGGAAGCACAATACAATACAAATATTTTTGTGTGAAATGTGATGTGAAGTGATATTACAAAATTAAAAAAATTAAAACAAAATTCAGACTTTTTTTTTTTTCTGAAAGCGACCAGATTATAAATAGACAAGTTAATTTTGAAACAAATAACTAGGTAAAATAAAAATAATCTCTAAAACCGTGAACAGTGGCTGAAACATCTAATTGTGAAATGCCTTCCCAATTTGCGTTCAAGTTGCAGTAAACAAATACCCGTGTAGTGACGTTTATTGACTTGACTTATATTATAGTGAACAGTTATTTATTGGGCTTGGTCTAAAGACATCAACTTTCACAAGCACAATATCGCAGGTAATAGATAAAAAGTTCTTTTAAATTGTTTAACTGAGTTAATTAATTAACTAATGGACGCGGAACTGAGTGAGTGGCCAAATATAGCTCTGGATAGGGAGATGTGGAAGTCAAGAGGAGAGGCCTTTGCCCAGCAGTGGGACACAGTTATAGGCTAAATATAATAATAATAATAATTAATGTGTGACCTTTACGTCGTTTTCGATTTCTAAGAAACCTTATGGCCCGAAAGATGTTTAATTTTTTTGCTACCAGGACCCAATTGCATAACAAATTACAAGCAAATAGTATTAGTGAATTTCAATACCAAGTCGCTAAACCTATTAAGTAGCTTGTAAATTGTTATGCAATTGGGCCCAGGTGTCAAATAGCCGCTGAAGAATTATTTCATTTCTGATTGAGGTCATGCAAGGATGAACGTTTGTCGTGCGTGAACATTTTGTGCTTATTCTAAATGGGACAGCGTAACGATCGTGAAGACCTGAAGGTCCTCGATGATGGTACGTTAAAATCATTAATTGAATGATCGGCGAGAGGTTATGAAACCGTCTCAAGATGAAATCAAGGTGAAATTGTGCAGTTTAACCGAAACAGATGCGTGAGACGCGATATGAATAGGCCAATAAAAATGAGAATGGGTGTTAAATTCGAGTGTCAATGTCAGACGGATAACACGGTTATGGTGATTCATTCAAAATCGCTGTTTCTATGGCTTATGATTGTGATCAAGAGAGTGACGTGCAAAATCTTGTTCCATTTGATAGACTTTTAATCGCGTCTTCATTTACTTTAGCAACTTTGACTTTCATTTCTCACGTCAGTCTAGATACAAAAAACGCTGTCCTAATTGTATTTTACTTAAATATATGACATGTTTTAATATTTGCTCGTGCAATTTTAGCTCAAAGCTATTCTTGCTTAACATTAACACCGTAATAATGTTTCACCGTAGGCGTGCTGTTGTCGTGTGTGGTCGTATCAGGTGGTCTATAAATTCTGTCAATAGCAATAGCTAGAGGCCTAAACTGAAATGGTTTTGCACTTAACTCTAATTAAATTACGTAAATTTGCCCAACGGCTCTTCAGAATAGACTGCTCTTAAGTGATTACATCTTAATCAGTTTAAAAGGTTAGACTAGATCCTGTTGTTCTCTTTCAATCACTATTATGTATTGTTCGCATAACTGAGCTTCGAATACTACGTGTACGGCGTGTACCTTTGCATAGTGTTATAGTTTTAGAATGTGTTTCGCGTTTCACATAGGATGTCTGTACGTGACAAATGTAGACGGTAATGCACTCTTTGAATCACTTGTCTACAAATATTCCAAAATTGTGCGGACATTAAAACTTGAAAGACACTTCGTAAAATTTATTAATTGGACTTCCTACTAATTTCGCTTAACATGCAGGTGCAGCTCAAGTTACAATGATTGATGGCGGTCGACTCTCGGTTATGTCACGCTCGACCTTTGCGGTTTTAACATGTTCAGCATTCCGCCTGCTCCGATCAGTGCCTACGCCGGAATAGCGACCGCAACCGTGACTTATAACACTGTATAGTAATAACTAGCCCTAACACAGGATTGATTGGCCTGTCAAACAAGTGAACCTATTTTATGTGTGGTTTCATAATTAGATATTAATAGCTAATGCATTTGGTTATAACATTATTTTGTGTATTTTATTCTTTACAAATACAACGTTGTCAATTGCTTTGTCAACAATAATGTTCTAAGCAGTTTAACTCGAGTCTTCTTTTAGTTGCGAGTCAGTAATCAATTCAATCGTGTCTCCATGAATGGTTGGTACTTTCGTAGTTCACAAAAGTACGCAATTAGACGCTTCTTCAATAGCCTAGAACCACTTTAATTGTAAGCGGAGTCGTGAGCACTCTCGATTGTTGCGTGCTGTCACTGTATTACACTACACAGTTTGTTTTATTGCACAGGGGGCCTACCATGATCTTTTCATAAACGATCCAAACGCAGAGCAGTTCAATTTAGGCACCTTAACTGAATCGTCGAAATTGGTACCACGACGTTTATTTCTCAGAGCTGAGTCTCAATGGTTTACAAGTGAATGAAAGACTGATATTGTCTCTGGTCCGAAACTGAAACGCTAAGTCGCGAAAGGGATGCCGCTATATGCAAACCAAATATTGTATACTAAAACCTCTTTATTTTGGAAAACCATAACTCTATGTCATTCCGTGTTCTTAGCAATCGTGTGTTGATTTGATTACAAATAAAATGTTTTCGCTATCACTAATACACGAGTCTCTTTTCTCACTGAAAAAATAGTTTTATCAATGAGGAGTTAAGAAGCACAATGTCGTGAGTACCTATGAAAAGTTATAAAATTTGAATAAAAGTTTAAAAGTTCTTGAAATTTAAAAATATTCTAAGTAAAACAATTAAAATTCCAAAAGAATTGACAGAATGAGTAATTTATACTGAATCGCTAAATTTGACACTGAAGCGATTCAATTCCCACTCAAGTTAAGCGTCATGGTATGCAAACCGCTTGAAGTGAGTGAATGAAAATGTCTGTATCGCTGTCGCTGAACCGTGCTTGAACTGAATAGCAAAACGTCGTGGTACGAAATAGCGATGCAGTTCAGTTTAGAGCCTAAACTGGATCGTATTAAGAGAGCGTGGTAGGCCCCCAGAACGTCTCGTAGTTCAACATACTCAAGCTTGAATATTTTTTGGGTATTGCTGTATACGGCTGTCTGTAGCCGCATTAGACAGCTTCCGAAAAACATAATTGTGATTGCTTCTACAATGCTGCCGAAATTCTTATTCAAAGTGTCGAGTGATAAGATTGTACTGCTCTTGCGATCGAGGTTGGGGTTGCTGACCGCGTTTAGTAAGATAGAGTTGTTACAGAATATTTTTTTTATTGTTCGCTTGTGACTATGAAGTTTTGATATTCTCAAATAAATCAAATGCTAAAATATTAGGGTACAGGATACCAACTTCCTGTTGACCTAAAATCATGAAATTTGGCAATAAACAAGGCTTCACAGCAAAAGTGAAGGAAAAATCCGAAAATACTTAATTTCTATGAGAGTTCGAGTTTCACTCTGCCATATTTTTTTCTCTATTTATCTCTCATTACGATTTTTGGTAATTAACACTTACTTTAACATCTTGTAGAAATGGTTTATTATTATTTATTAATTATCACTTTGGAGTTAACATTAAGAAGAAGTTTCGACTGACATAGCGAAATCAACAACTTTGCAATTTTTATTAACAACATGAAATAAAGTTATTTTTACTACGCATGACCAATCAATAATCATCCAGTGCATTTAGACAAATGTATTACTAAACAAACTATTCTAATCAAATCGTTATTCTGAAACAATACTAATAAACTGGGTTTCCAAGTCAATGGTAACTATTGTGTTGTCAGTTGATCGCTGTTATCTCGTGCATCGAGCCACTTATCAGTTGACGGAGATCGCTATTAGTCTCAATGGCTGCTAATGTCAGCTGTTTAAGGACGGTATTATATTCATTCACGATTTTGTCTGTCCAACTTCAAAGAAGCTAAAGGACGATCATAATGTTTTCGGTTTTAAATGGTTGACCGCAGGCGTTTCAAATTGCAGGTGCATTTAAATCTTATACAAAATTTTCCTGGCGAACATAAAATTGCAAGCACTGCTGCTTAGAGACAATAATTGCTACTAATATCTTTTCCAATATATTGTTACCAATCCGGATGGAATTTTCCAGTCTTAACTACGTACTAAATACTTAAGACACACTTGTGGTTTCTACTGCCGCATCTCGAAAGATCTAAAACCTTGAATCACTGATTTCAAAGTCAAATTTACGCAGTTAGGATGTAACAACTGAATTTTAGTTTCACTTGCTGGAAATATAAAAAAAGTTTTAAAGGGCGTTCTTCGAAAAGCGTTTGTGTATTTGCTTTCTCGAGTTAGTGTGAACGAGACTCCAGTGATCAATAAGTCTTCGTATCTGATTCTGTAGTTTATTGTTGTTCCGAGTTCTTTCTCGGTTGAAAAAATTATAGTTTTTCTATTCATCTTTCACATGTAACAGACATTTTACAGCGTGTGATCTGACGATCAATTCCAGGAAAAACTATTTGGTACAATACCTGTCTTAACTACGTTGTGCAGTAAATCAGTCTAAAGTATAACGAGTTGCCGTAAAAATAAACGAAGACAGTAAATGTTATGATTATGATCAACTTAAATCGATTGATACGGCTTAAAAAGCATAATGTGCATTGTGCATGATATAAGATGGAATACTCGACTGTTACTCAAGCGAACTCCCTGACGCTACCCGATATTTATAAAGATTATCATGATAACGATCAGAAAACACGTTGCGCAATTACGAAGAAGATTCACGAAGCAATCTAGGGTCCGCATGTAACAACATAAACCGCATAATGCTATCCGTGACATTGTGCTATTATTAGACTAGACTACTGTAATCAAAACTGTAATAATAAACCAAATACGCGTGGATACAGGTCTAGGAACAGTGGATATGTATGAAGGCTTTTACCACAAAACTTTACGTACTCAGCGTTCCGTACCATGATCGATGTTTTAATTAATGCCCCAATTAAACGTCGGTTACGTTAGCCTTCGTAATACTTTTATCGTCAGTTTTTTCCACTTAGGTGCTTCCAACGTTGTTTTATTGTGCATTAAGTATCCATTAGCATTGCGAATTAGATAAAACGTAACGAAAGAGGCAGATTTGTAGAGATATGCAAATAGCTGCAATACGGCAAAACATTACTATTATTGTGACCTTATTTTTGAAGTACAATTCTAATTGATTGTTAGCTGTTAGTTTCACTAGCTGAGATCAAGGGACCAATTGATAGAGATAGAAGAGCTACTTATGGCAGCTAGCAGAGCAGCGATCCAGGTGACTTTTCCGAACATTTAGTTAAAAAAGCTGGTCTATCGCCAATCTTATTGACAGGTTCCAGTGGTAATTAATTTAAATAATGGCCTTGCTACATTAAAGTTAACGCATCGTAGGTAAACCGTTTGTTACAACTCGCTATAATGTGGTAACATGGACGGGTATTGTAGTTGCAGTTTTGAAACGGTGCACAAGTTAATGGCAGTGCAAAAATTCGCAATTATCAAGGTACGCGCCTATTGCGAAGCGGCTGTCTCAACTACTTTTGAAACCTAGAACAAAACAATTGGACAGAACTCTCAATTACAGGATTGTTTCGTTTTGAAATTAAACTTTTGTTAGGTGGCCCCCTCCCCTGTGATGTTTCTTGAAACGATTTTTTGCGAGCTTGCGGTGAAGGCAAAAGAAATCTGAATATAAATTTCGCTCAATTGATTTGGTCTTGCTTTATTCTTGCCAATTGATATTAACAGACCTTCATGTTTAGCAATAAATAGTGTTCAGATATTTAAAACATCACATTGACACGAGTAAACATAATAGTAACAATGTCTCCAACTAGTAAACAGTTAAAATTGTTGATCGAGAATGTTTACTTTCGATTTCGACTGACGCCTAGTTCATTGTTTTCATCTCCATTGTAAACGTTGTTTTTTTCCGATATGTGATCAGTTCAGTGACTTGTATGATTTGAATTGTGACCCTCGTGCGCTCCTTGTCTATTCTTTAACGTTTTTTTTTTTTACTTTTGATTTGACCTTGTTTAAGTTAGCGTTTTAAAACAATGCCTGTGATGCGTGTTTCTTTAACTGGGATTAGGGTAACACCCGTGGTTACACCTGTTGTTAATGTACACATTTCTTCAGTAAGTACAATTCAGTTATTATAGTACATTTCGCCTTTTATTTGATGGTTTTTAAACAGTTCAATTTAATCTGATCTGTTAATATTACTCTAAATTCTTTAAAGCTTAAATTTATTTAATTTATATTGATTTTTATATATATTAATAGGCGTGTTTGGATCAATAACCTATTATTACACAATCTCTAGTCTCCAATGAAATGAATACGCAGGTAAGCGTCAAAAAGTGCTGCGTGTTGTGCGTGTTTCATTTATTATTTAAACATTAATGTTGTACTGCGATGTTACCTATACTATAGAATAATTTAAAGTAAAGCTAACAAATAACAATGCATTTGAATTTTTCGAGAATTTTCCTGGTAATTCTTGGCAATAGTTCAATCAATTTCATGTATGCGGAATGCGTTTAACTTTATGGTAATATCAGAATATTAAAAGGATATTCCATTGTTATAACACACTACACATGTTTATTATTTATCGGATAACACGATCCACGTAACTTTAAAAGGATTACTTCATTTTTAATTTTTAGCCCTCGCTTTTAAATCAATATTACATCGAAACAATTGTGCTGTACTATTTTCATCCGCATTGATTAATGAGGTACCTACAGTCGTCACAACACAGGATTGCGGAGCCACTTGCCACTATTCTTAATTTGAACGTGAAATGCAAATCGGATTTATTAATGGCAATATATTTTTGACGTCTTCCTTCACTACGAGTAAGTATTACTCGGATAAATTATGAACAGTGGCAAGTGACTTGATATTCCCGTGGTGTAACTGCACCTAGTCATAAGTCATGCCATTATATCTTTGATTCCAAGACAATTTCACTTCACACAAAACCATTTCTCACCCACCATTCTCACTATTTGCTCAAATAATGTGCGAAAAACTTTAAACGCCTCATTGTAGATAATAAATGCATTCCTAAACCAGAACGGTATCGGAATTTCAAGTGTATTGAAGGGGTTTTACATAAAAAAGTGTATTTATTGTTTACGGTTGACGTACTGTCAGGTGTTAACACTGACATGTTTATATGTATGTTGCGTGAGAAGAATATTGGTTGTATCTCGAAGATTTTGTTTAGGGTTACGTGAGATGGTATAGTAGTAAGTATGGGAGTAAGGTATATGAAAATTTAAAAAACAATTCTCTTGGATGTAATGGTAGTGAAGTTATTACTAAAAATAATAGCTCATTCACTCTTGGGTATTCTTATACATATATCTCTGATTGGATGCAAAAAAATCTGCTCTTTAAAATGGCAATAACATCTTTTGGTATTTCCTTTGTGACATGTATATGATTGATTGACTAGGAAAGAAAAATATGTGTTAATTTAAAACTAGCCGCATATTTTCTTGCCGAGCCCAAGAACCGTGACTTAGCAAATAAATTAACTAACCATATCTAATTAAATGCCTTCGTGCAATGTAAGCAAGTATATATTAACTATTCTATGAGTTACATGTAGAAAGGTATTTTCTTTCGAGGCGTATTTGTGTAAACACTTAAATTAATGGAATGTTCGTTGTTCCTGAAAATAATTTCATTTAGTGGATAATTGTGCTGGGGTTTATAACATCCTTATTGGCGTGCATAAAGCATTATAACTGTCCACAAAGAAAAAACGTTTGTTGAGTTACGCTTTTTAACTCCCGACGCAAAAAGAGGGGTGTTAATAAGTTTGACCGCTATGTTTGTCTGTCTGTGGCACCGTAGCTCTTAAACGGGTGGACGAACTTTTAACTTTTTTTATTTGAAATCAGGTTTTCTAGCGATGGTTCTTAGACATGTTTCATTAAAATCGGTTAGCCGTTTTTGAGATATTGAACTTTGAAGTGACAAAGTCGGGGGTTTTCTAACTCTTTGTTGGTTAGGTTATGTTTGCTTTTTTCCTTGTGTGGGTAATACAAATTCACTGTGTGGACGTTCAAACGGGGTATCTACGATACGGTACGTTACGTTAGTACGTTACCCCATTTAGTACGGTTCTCGACGATGTACGAATGCGTATGAACGTAACAGTTCCAACACAGAAGCAAAGAATTTTATCTGTACCCTTAGTGTAAGTTTTCGATTACAAAATACATCTCGATCGCGTTCGCGTCAACATCTCAATTTGTATGGAAACACGAACATCGCAAACGTTCCGCTAGAGGCGCTGTTCGTGTTTGCATACAAATTGAGATTTTAACGCGAACGCGATCGAGACGTATTTTGTAACCGAAAACTTACACTAAGGGTACAGATAAAATTCTTTGCTTCTGTGTTGGAACTGTTACGTAACGGTACGTAAAGGTTTCGCCAAACATCTTAAAGGGGTATAATTTGAAAGAAAACCCGGTATTTTTATACTTTTGTTGAATCATGTAAATTTCAAGTCTACGTGTGATTTCAGTATTGCTTACTATGTTATTGGATAAACTTTATCCGATAAAGTATTTGTATTGTATTCACTTCATTGATATTTGGGATGTTGGAAAAAGTTTTCATTTTTAATTATTTCTATTAGTAGTAGTGTGTTTATATTTCTTTTTTTTCTTTCTTTCCATAGTGCATGATTTGTTTTTGACTTGTAAGTTCGGTCGCCTTCCGTGAAGTCGCCAAGCGGTCACAGCGGAAGACCAGCGAGCGTTGACCTGCACGGCCAACAATATACTGAGCTGGGACCGCTTCGCGATTTCACAAAAACTTGTTTTTATTTTTTGTTTTTTATTATTTGTTTAAATTGTATTACCAATGTATTTTTGTGAAAAAGCGAATAAACATACACTCAAGCTGCTCAGTAACTAGCAGTACCCTATAGTTACCTATTTACGTAGTTACACATTTCTATTTCTATTTCTATTTGTAGGTAATATAAGGGGGTGTTTTTTTTCTTTTCAAGTGGACCATTTCTTCTTCTTTTTTCACTTCTTTATAAACCTGTGTCATACAAGCTTTGCAAATGATCCATTGTTTACCTTTAGGATGATAGTGGATTTATGAATTCGTTGTATAAATCGATTCCAAACACTAATTAACTGACTAGAATAGATCATAAATCGAATCATTAAGCGATTCGTTAAATTTTAATGTTCACAGTCGCCTATTGCACTGCAGTTCCCAATCGAGTGTGAAGTGGGCTAGCCGGCCGAGTGTCACTTGGGAAAGGCCAAGCGCCATTGCATTTGTCTGCCTGTCACTAAATGTTTTATTGCCTTTCTCAAAATTGTCTTAACTTGACTCCTAATTGGGTTGTGTTGCAGCGATAAGTTCATTACCGAACGGTTTCACAAGATTTCACTTTATTGCGATTTTCCCTTTCATGCATATTTTTTGACTTGGTTTGATTAATTTCACCTCAAATTCAAACGTCTCTTTTTTACAGAGCGCATTGAGCAAAAGTAGGAAAACGAAGTAAAAAAACTTGAGAAGATGACCTGTTCTGTGTAGTAGTAAAGTGTCCGTATAGATTTAAATCGACGTTCCATATTCCTTGGATTTTTCCTCGCACGCCCTTAAATAAGCTACCTTATGCCTCGTACAGCACTGTAGTACCTATCAGATGCTTTACACCTATTTTGATACGCTAACAAACACCGTAAAACGTACTACGTTTATCAATCAATGTTGTCCATCGCTACCAAAAATCATCATCAACGTCATGCAACATTCGTAAGTCGTAACACTGATCCACAATAGGAAGTTCATAGCCTAGTGGCTTAGCTCATTAATAAATTGCGTAACAAGTTTGTAGCCGATAGAAAGATCGCCCTGCATCGGCGCTAGATCCGGTTGCCGTTTCCGCGTGCGCGGGCGCGCAACTTTTAACTTTAGTCGTGTGAAAAAAGGCTTTGCTATTAGGAAGAACTATGACAAAAGTCCTGTGAGTGGATGGTCGTTGGTGCAAGGACTTGGATGTGTGATTATCTTAGGTTGACCTGTGAGTGTAAATATAGTTTTTTCCAAATATATATAGGATGCGGACGTACTAAATAAATAAATAAATAAACTTGTGTATATATAAACAATCTGAGCTATAAAAAACTAGTTGCAGTGCAGGTACTTCATTTATTTATGACTGTTTATTTACTTCAAGTTTGGCTGTAGGCCCTGCAGTTACTTACTTATGTACATTACTCGTATTTCCCATCATGTATTGGAAATTTATAGTTTTATTAAATTATGTTTGTTTTATATGTACAAAAGGTTACATTAATGAAAGGTGTGAGATTTGGAAAAAACTATCTTTACACTCACAGGTCAACCTAAGATAATCACACATCCAAGTCCTTGCACCAACGACCATCCACTAACAGGACTTTTGTCACAGTTCTTAACTAGACTAAATAATAAATAAATAAACTTGTAGACAGCATAACATATCCTATATTATATGTATAGTTCTCGAACCACTCTTCACGTGAACTTGTCACCTTTATCACCTTTTATAAGTGTAATATGATCATTGTTACTTAGCATTACCTTTTATAAATCATGCAGATATATTTCACTTCACATTCGCGACAGGAGAGTTTACATTTTTATAGCTATCGTACTGACGACCTACTTTGCACTTTTATGAGCACGTTGCGAAAATTAGGCATTGTCATTCTTCTCTTAGCATTAGACTTATTACAGTTGTAAAAACGTTTTATAGTCCCGACTGCAGTTTTTATGTTGTTCGTTTACGTACCAATTTTAAAGGTCTGTTACGGCACTGATGCTAGGAAATTAAAGTCATATCTTAATTAATCTGTCATTGCAAATTGAGCCGTCATCATAAATGCATATGTCATCGGACTAGCGAAGTTTTGAAGTTTAATTAAAGATATGCTAAAATGAATTTTGAAATATGTCATTTGTGAGTCATGCATGACCATATATAACATAATCTTGACCTATTTATTTAAAAACTTTGACAGAGGTATATGTTTTGGTGTGTACCAAGTGTACTAGATATTAAATAAAAGAGTCCCTTCCTGTGTAACTATTTTTGACGCAAGTATGGCAACAATTTTGTATGGAAATGTACATCCATTTTCTGCTTCTTTATATAGGTGTCTAAGTATATTCAATGCCTAATTCTTTACTTGAATTGAATGTGAAACTAGGTAACTTGCAGCTGTAAACGAAACATTTGAAATTTAACATGAGCTTCGGTGAAGGAAAAATTGTGATGAATTCAGCACACACCTGCGAATCAATTCAATGGTGTGTATGTTTGAAGTTTCCAATCCTTACTGCACCAGCAGTCTGTCAGTCTACAG
Organism: Choristoneura fumiferana; assembly: GCF_025370935.1. NCBI lineage: Eukaryota > Metazoa > Arthropoda > Insecta > Lepidoptera > Tortricidae > Choristoneura > Choristoneura fumiferana. The sequence continues at coordinate 4,231,229 of NC_133478.1, forward strand.
GCCGGAATAAAATTATTAAAATTATAATTTATGCTCCTATCTTACTTAAGTATCTCAAACGCAAGACTGTGGCAAATGACTGACCAGAAGCCAGTAAGCCGAGAAGTTCTGACAAGGAAATGGCGATGGGCACACGCTTCGAGGGTCGAATAATCACCTGCCCAAGCTTGGCAATCTACTGGCAGAAGACGGCCAGGACGTCCTCGAACCAGCACTTGGAGGCGATCAGTAGAGAAGGAGGCTGGCTCAATTGGTCTCGGCTGGGAAGAGCTGGAAGAAGCCGCGCAAGATCGAGCCAATGGAAAACTCTTCTACGAGCCCTATGTCCCTAGTGAGGGATAACAGGATCACATCATCATCATCATCATCATCATCATCTTAAGTATGAAGTGTTCTATCGAATACGAAATATTTAACTCTGAAGTAGGTGACGATGATGATTTGACTAACGAGTTGTTTTATAAGTAGTTACTGTGTTAATTTATTCCCTATAACATAATGTAGTATGTAGTAGTATTTGCTCAGAAAAACGAAAATGCCAAAGCCATTTGATTGATGCTCACATAATAGCTAAAACCTCAAACTAACTCGCAATTTGCTTTTTGGAATGCTAGACAGAAGTGTCAAGGTTTAATATGCCACTCAATTAGTTTATTGCTTAATGAATTCTATTAATGATGAATTTGTTTACTTATTTCATATTGTTACGATCAGTGTTTGCCTTGACATGGCTGATTTTTGTAGCATAATGCCCCGAGCGTATAAATAACGTGAATGTGCAGTGCACAAATTTGTGCGTATTTTAAAGTGAAGGCAATTTTTTATTTACGTAGCCAGTGCTGCGATTAAATTCATTAAATATGCAAAGTGACGTAATATTCTGAAGCTCAGTAATGTTGTTTTGAGTTTTTTTTGGAACGCACTATTAAAGTGATCATAAAATGTACGTAACTAAACGAAACTACAGGAATTCATAAAACAACTGCGTTTATAGATCTAAATAATGAGAAATATAAGTAAAGAATATAATAATATAAATAAAAAAATGATTAAATATACTACTTCGAATAAATATCCTAGTAATAACGCAGAATATAAAACTCCATTAGTAAAAACAACAATATCGTATCGCCGAAATCGCCGAATGATTGTTTGTCCTAATGTAATGTTTGTTCTATAAGTAGCCGATTAAGGCGATTAAGGGTGTTATGACGTATTTTCAGTTTCAGGTGTTAGTACAATCGATCATTAGGACAGACTACATTATGATAAACAACGTTAGGCGATACGACGTGCTCCCAAAAAAAACAGTCTTACCAATGACGTACCTATTCAATCAGGTGGTCAATTGTTTTCCTTGTTTCGCCGCGTTCACTTTCACCACATCCTAGTCACCCATGGTACGTGACACTCATGGCGATCGTGGCCCAGTGACACGGCAATATGGCTTTTCACGGTCGCACGAAAGTGACCACCTGACCATTGATTTGAAACACATTTACACGGCTTCAAAATTTGGGATAGAAGTAAAGCATTTAATTTCAAATAAAAAAAAAACTTTGAACTAACTTCAATAAAGCACAAAAATAAGTAAAAAAGCGAATTATATAAGTAATTTAAGTCTGTTACAGTAGCTTAATATCATCTACTGGTAATCTTTTAACAAAATATCCTTCCCTTCCTTCGAAGAGAGCACGCCCCTTTTCATAAATGAGACAGGCGATAACTCACAATTTCTCTAGCCAGCGATGTATTTCGAATTGCCGTAGTCACGTTTATAAAATACCTATGGGCCTGTTTAAGATTGCCGCCGTGTCGCTGCTTGTCGAAAGCAGTTAAAAGATGAAGATCCATAAAAGAGAAGAATATTCTGAAATAAAGCTTTTTGTATCTGGTCTAGCATGAGTTGCTTTGATTGGGGCCGTCACCAGAATATAATATAAAGAAAAGAAAGGAAAACATTTATTCGTGACATTTTTTACAAATAAAAGAAAAAAAAAGGAAAAAATAATCAATAATCAATAATTAATATCTGTTTGTAATGTTATATTGAGAGAATAAGTAGGTGAATAATTTCTATGCCCCTTTGACAATTAAATACCCATAAAACTAGGTTTAGATTGTGCAACTATCTTGACGGCTCCCTCCTCTGATGAATTTGAGAGGCGACAACTATCGATCGACGTGAGATTCATGAAACAAATCCTTATAATAGATTTACAACTGATAGATCAGTGATCGGAACCCTGTGTCATGCATGAAATACTTTGTAATTTGCCAGGAAAAAGAGGTTAAAAGTTACGTCGATAACAGGAATAATTTACTAGTTAGTATAGTAGACTGTTGGGCGGCTTTTTTTACTAACACCAATGCACTGTCGGCCTAATAGAGATGTTAAAACATAGCAAGACTTCAATCTTAGCATTACATATAGCACTCAGAAACAACGGATCGCTGCATATCATCCGTTTGGATCGGACTTGCAACATTTCGGTAAATGCCGCACAAAAGTTCAAGTGAACAATGGATCGGTCTGTGTTGAAAGGGACCAGCTATGTGGAATAAATCAAATGGGTGTGCATAAATTAATAGATTCCGGGATGATAAATTGGTTCACAATGTACCTAGTAGGCTGCTGATAAAGAAAACTTGTTATCGCTCTCCGATACTTTAATTTACATGTAAGATGTTGCTTTCGGTCATGTAATTGTAATGCATGACGTCAAATACATGTCCTGCACATGCAGCTAATAGTGGATAAACCCCAAATGAGAATCCCAACAATGTACTATATTGTAATAACATCTGTACTTACATTAATTTCTAGCAATAAATGAATTGAATTGAATTGAGAGTAAATCAATGACACATTTCCATTTGCTTCAGATAATAATCACAAGTTGACTGGTACAGAGCCAATCACATAACATTCACCGAAAATTTTCAACAAAACGACCGGCTTCCAATTAGTGGTTGTTTTGTATGATGCGTTTATTGCAATCTTCAGCCGAAGATATTTGGCAATCGGCTATTGTGATGATACGGAAGTCTAAACGTTGCGTGGGTAGTTAGATTAGATATTAGTAACCACAAGATACTCGTAGCTTAATGCCAGTCCTCTGGTTAGTTGAGTAGATCATAAATATTTATGTCTCTGTGCGGGTTAGGGCCAGTTCACACACGATGCGATGGAGCACATTTCATTGAGAGAATATGTCAAATGAACATTTAGCTGATGTCTGAAGCGAAAAGCGTCAAAGACATGACATCATTTTGGATGAAAATTTCCGATAAAATATCTTTTGAAAACGAACAAAATATTTAGATATTTTGCTCAAGTAGGAACGAAATTCTCCGGATTTATATTGTGATTGTAAACCCTTGTTTACACTAGGTATACTACCACGACCCAGCAGCTAGCTCCTTTAACCTACCTAACTAACCTACGCGCATAAGTTTTTCTTGATAAAAAAAATAACACAATATTTTTTTGTCATCCAGCATATGCCTATGTGTATCAAATCCTAAATCAATCCGTCTATCGTGGCGATAGCAAAAATACATCTAAAAAGTTGACTGTCATACTGGCAACATCAATCTACTGACGAATTTGAGTTATATCCGACCTTATCGTAAATTGAAAGTAATTTTTATATTAGCGAATCATTACTAAAGTTGATATAGAAACAGAAGAACTGCATTATGTAAAGATAATTGAAATTGAAAGACCAGTAGTCGTATATAAGTGAATATAATGTATTGCAATAATACTATTGCTGTGCAACCAGTAGTCTAAGTCGGAATTGGTTTGTCGTAACAAATGTAATTCTATCTCATTGGTGTCCCTACATTATGTTACTACTTACTAACCAACCTTTACAAAGGCAGTATTATGTTACGTGTAATATTTAATTTAATATTTTTTTAATATTATGGGACACTTGACACCAATTGACCTAGTCCCAAACTAAGCAAAGCACTATGGACACTAGGCAACGGATAAACATACTTATATAGATAAATACATATTAAACATCCAAGACCCGAGAACAAACATTCAATGAAATATGTATGCCTGTTGGCCATTTATGCTTAATTATTGTAAACTTGTATATCCCATCAGTATTACGAATTTTTTTTGAATATTTAAATATTAGTCATCAAATGTGCCTACATCTTGCACCCTGGACGATGACGATGATGATGAAAATTCGTGGAATCGCGGCTATTTTTTTCACCAATTATTTAGAGAGAGATAAAATCTAAAAAATGTCTCTCTTTATTTTTACAAAACAATCACAGATCACGTAGATTATCAAGAACTTACCAAAGAATAGTGAATTGTGCCGACGGCCCTTCTACCGCAGCGACAACGTCCAGCACGCCTCCGGCCGTTTTTTACGTCAATTAGCAATGAGCACGGAATTCCTAGGAGCCTGTCCAACCGCTTCCTAATGAGTCGGACCAGACATTTGCACAATCAACGCACGCGCCGCTTTTGCTGTCACTTTTTTTGTTAATAAAACATATTACGTGCACTTAGGTCGTATCATAAGTATACGACTTCTAAAATTGTCTGGTGATAGGTTATCGTTTTGAAAAGAAAGTTATCGTTTTGAAAGGGGATACTATATATAAGGAGAAAATTCTGAGAGCATCAAATAGAAGTAACAAAGCTAAATCACTCTTAATATAGTCGATAATTGAGATTTTCGTCCTTGCATTTGCGTACAATACCTATACATATACTCCCTAGCCAACTATTTTCACGTTCCAGTCTTTATTTATATTCAACGTTTTCTTTTTCAACTTCAAACTTAACATGAAGGAAAGTGGTGTTAAAAACTTATATCATACATAATCTACGTTTCTTTAAAAACTCCATCAACTTAGTCATAATTACAGTACATTACCTACAAACTGTACCTCGACGATATCTTTATCCTCATTACTATCGCATCACCCAAAATGTTCGGAGAAGTTAAAAAGTACAGATGAATTGCACCGACCTATCCCACTTCGACGTGTATTATCCCCCCCTATCGATGCCAGGGTTAGTGCATCCGTTAACCTGATTTAGTTTATGACGCACATCAAATTAGGGCCACCTCAATCATTATTGCATTGCACTAACCTAACGTCCAATAGGACGCAGGTAAACGGGTTGGCTTCATAATTTGGTTACTCTTTTAATTAGTAGGTATGCGGTAAACGTCCTTCTAGAACACGAATTGTTATCATTTCAAAACACTCATGAATTATAATACAAGTTATATAAAATCTGCAGTGGAATAAGTACAGTCCATGTACCTACATTCAATGGTTACCTCGGACCTCAGTTGCGAAAGTCAGACGTTTTATATATTCTGCGTTTACTTACAAGTATTCAAGTATTCTTTCTGAGGTTTTCGAAATTCATATGCGGAATTACATTTGAAATTTACCACGAGCTTTTCGGTGAAGGAAAACATCGCGAGGAAACCTGCACAAACCTGCGAAGCAATTCAATGGTGCGTGTGAAGTTCCCAATCCGCACTGGGCCCGCGTGGGAACTATGGCCCAAGCCCTCTTGTTCTGAGAGGAGGCCTGTGCCCAGCAGTGGGACGTATATAGGCTGGGATGGATGGATGGATTCTTTATTACATTTCGAGTTTCTAGAACGTTATTTATGATAGAATATTATTATGTAAATTGCTGTTTCATTTTCAAAAGCTATAAAAATGAATCTAAAATTACCAACTTCAAACTGATCTACTTTCCGAGCTCATAAATTGACAAACTGTCAAGTCCAATAGCTTACTATTGATAATAAAAATATTTTCATGTTGTAAAGGCATTAAATATATATCTAATACATCCTAAGCGTTGCGTCAGTGAAGAAAGTTTGATCAAACATTGTCGCTTTTACGTTACTGTTATGTTATACGTGGATTATTTCACTCTTACCGTCGGAATACCGTTAGGTGAGATGTAATGTAGTCAGTTGGTCGTCGGACTATGTGAGTGTTAGGTTAGAGGTTAGAATGATTTCGTGGACGGCATGTATAAGTTTTTACAAAAAGTTGGAGCTAAGCAGGTGATTATAAATATTAGTGATTGTAAAGAAATAACAGCTATAGCCATACACTTAAAAATATGTAAAATTAGAGCTATGAAAGCATCCTTAGGATATATAGATAAGTGCGGAAAAGATATATTTTCTTAATTTTATTGTGGCATTAAGGGACCAAAACGATTTGTATTGTTTGAAGGATATTTTGTTACTTACATTCGTTATATTTTAACATTTACACCGATCTGTGTGGTCGATTGTCAGATAGCAATTGTAAAGGGGTAAGTAAAGCTTCAACCGCTTTGTCATATTATGATGAGTTCCGGATATAGATGTCTATGACGGAGAACTAAACACCTATGCAATGCCTATTAGGTATACGAAAACAATTTCTGTACTTACTACTACGGTCGAACTGTTTTTTAAATTTAAATATGGCAATTCATCTTTTGTAAACGAAGTTCTATCTAAACACAATCGTTGTTGTAACTGGTAAATACTTAGATGCCTACATAAATGAACGTCATCATGATCACCCTGATCCCTGAGACTCTTAGCTTTGAACGACACACCACTGTACTGTTACAGTTGCTATCTTCGCGAAGACATTTTTTCTGTACACCTGATTGTTTTAAAATATTAGGAGCCAAGACCGATCGTATTGCAAGCATATCCAAACCACATTTTCATCTAAATACCATAATTCCGTTCCCCAATTGCCAAACGAAATGATGGATTGACAGGAACAGTCATTTCATTAAACGGGGGCATTGAACGAAACACATTCTGTGATTGATATTGTTTATTTACCATTCGGTGTAAATTACTCCAGTGATCAATCAAGGTTTTCATTTGTGCGAGGAAACTTTCGGATTCCTTTGCTATGTACGTGTATCTACTAACTGTGATTTGTTTAACAAAAACTGTACTGCCGCCTTTTTTATTAGGATATCGCTATTTGTTGCTACAACAACAAGCCTTATTAGGCTTCCTTGTAAGTCTTTGATCCACTTCCAATTGTCAATAGAAATAAGATCATTAAATTTTATCATTCTAATGCATGACGTAGCATTGACTTAGAGTGTAATTGACTTAGCATAATTTCGTATTACTTATGAATTACTTATAAATAGATTTTGTATTTATATCACGTTAATGTGTCTACATTAAATTGTTATTTTGTGCCCTTCCAGCAGGGCATCATGGACTGACCTAATTCTTTATCTTAATATTTTTAGGGTTCCGTACCTCGAAAGGAAAAAACGGAACCCTTATAGGATCACTTTGTTGTCCGTCCGTCCGTCTGTCAAGACCCTTTTTCTCAGGAACGCGTGGACGTATCAAGCTGAAATTGATATCGAATACTCAAATCTGCGGTCCCTTGAAGCCCTGAAAAAATCAAACTTCTAAGTTAACGCAATCAAAATTTACAGTCATTAAACAACGTCTTTCCATAAAAAAACGCCAGCAAAAAAACGCCCGAAAAAAAAACTCCGACAAAAAAACGCCGCCAAAAAGTACAACTAAAAAGTAAAAAATAATTATGCACTACCTAGCTGTTGCCCGCGACTTCATCTGCGAAGAATTCGTTTATCCCTATCCCGCGGGGACTATGCTGCTTTCCCGCAATATTAGCCTAAGTTAATTGAGTATAAGTACCTATTAATTTTTTTTTTATCTAAGCGTCGTCGGTGTCGGGGGACCGCTAAGGTTAACAGGAAACTAAAGTACATATGTTGTATTTTTTTAAGTATTGACTCGTCTACGCAAGATAGTGCAAGCAATTAAAGTACCTTATATATATTAAATTTTTAACAGGAGTTTTTTTTCCCTCAGGGCCTACCGTCGTGGTCGCGCGGGCTGGAGGCGGCGGAGGCTGCGCGCGCGCGCCTCGTGCGCTGGGCGTGCGGAGAGGCGCCCGCGCCCGAGGACCCCCCGCGGAAGAAGATGCCGCACGCGCTCCGCCGCCGGTGGCCGCTGTGCCCCTGTCTACAGGTACGGGTACCATTGACAGCTCTAGCTGTAGCTAGGGTTGCCATGTGGCAAAATGAAATGTCCTGACGAAAATCCTTACTTCACCGTAAAAGTCCTGGAATTTCTTGTGTCAGAGATTTGACGTAGGTTGAAAGACGCACTTGAGTGTTTAGCTAAAGAAAATGAGATTTCTTTAGCTAAAGTTTATCATGAAAACGTATATTACTATTTTTATTTAATGAGGTCATTTCTAAAAACCTTGACACTTCCCAAGTCCGGCCCCAATCCTGACAAAGGGTCAAAAATTCTGACATATCAGGTCAGGACAAATCCTGACGTATGGCAACCCTAGCTGTAGCCCCATTGTACCGTCATTTTACCTTTCTGTCATTTTTTACATGTCTTAAATAATGTGTTAATTATTATTTATTTTACTCGTGAATAATGATATTTTATAAAAATAGACTACTCTGATCAAAATAGAGACATACCTTAAAGCGAAGAGTGAGAAATGGGCGAGTTAGCTAAGGTATGTCTTTGGATGCAACACTTCGCAGTTAGTATTTGTGTATTTACTGAAACTGACAGACTAGTGACACAAGTACGTAGATGTATAGCAAAACGGGCGAGGCTTTCTGGCGGGAGTCGAGTTGTTACAAGAACTATCTGTGTTTTGTGTTACAAGACTACGCCACTGCTGTCTAAATTTATCGTATATCTGTGGGTTCAACACTTTCAACTACGTTCATTAGCTACTACGTAAAGCTGATGAGCTTCTGAGAATAACAGAACTAGTAATCGGTATCAGTATCTGGTACTAAAGCGTTGACGCCAGTCGTTATCCACGTGGTAAGAACTAATCTAATCAGTAATCAGGTCAATGTCATAAGCGGTGGAAATGTAAAAGGCGAAAAGTTAAAGAAAACGTGAAATTAAAAGTGTTCTATTGGATTATGTACTTACAATAATTTTCTAAAAAATAACGTTCTCTTCTGTCTCTATTGGCCTTCATTGTATAGTATTTTGTTGAATCCAATTAAGTAATTAAAAATCGTTCCTTGTTGGTCTAGCTAACAAAGTTTTTGTATCTGCATTAATATTTCATCATATAATTAGCATCGCTACAAAAACCTTGATTTAAGACCTGTTTAATGCTATTTTGGGTAGAAAACTTGTTTTATAAATATTTATTTATGTTTAATCTTGTGTCATTTTCGACTTAAATGCGTCATTGGATTTACCTAATTTTGAAATTTGCGATAGAAGTGTAATTTCCGCTCAGATTAATCTGTATAATTTATTTGTAAGACCTAACCTACTTATGCAAAATTGGTTAATCCCGCTAATCTATCATGATCATTGGTTAGTTTATTAATGTCATAGCAATAAAATATGAATACATGTTTATAAAATTCTCTTAGAGCTGAATAAATTTCGAAATGAAGTTTGCATCTTGTAAATGTATACGCTTGAGTTATCAATGCATTTCCTGTATATCTTCATTATAATACTTCAATATGTACGTTTCCAAACTAAAGAGAGCATTTTGTCATGTTACCAAATCCTGATTCTTTTCAACGTTAAAAATTTTGAACATTCCTGTTTTTACAAAAGGGGAAAGTTTAATATCTGCTGTGTTTCCATTTAATAAACCAGTCATGACTTAGGCGTAGACCTTTACTAACTAGCAAGTAAATCAAACCAGAATCTAGTGCTTCGCGTGCACCGTTCCAGAACATATCAATATCCTAGAGATCAGTATCCGTTACGTGGCTATCGCGTTACGTTTGATCTCCAAGTTGTATATCAAACATATCGTTATAGTACTTTCACTGTCAAAGTATCTTGTACGACTGAATGTTTAAATAATTTTGGTACTCGCGATGTTGTCACAAATACGTAGATGATTATTTTTGGAAGTACTGAATCGATTTAAAAATTAATCTGAAGCTTATTAACATAAGAATAATTTCCATTAATATGGACGAGGAACATTATATGGATCACTGTAGTATTCCGCTCAATGTCGTTGCTATCTTAGTGATGTTGGCTGCCTTTTGTCACTCCCCGGCCGGCAGTGAATCGTGGCGAAGTTACATGGACGCACGCACGTGCTATCGCCATTTTGATTTTTTTAGGATTTTACCCGACTGCGAAGAAGGAGGGTTATTTATACAAGTGCTTTATGATTAGAATAATGAGAGAATAGTAAAGCATTTTGTGAAGAGCAATTTTTGTAAATGTCAAATAAATTCTGGACTAGGTAATAAGTGCCAATTACAAATTTTTTGCTTAAAATTTCTATGTTTTATTTAATAAAGTCTGGTATAGTCCATATTTCATTCCATTTCATCCTGGGAAGATGCAAAGCTTCTGTAGAATGCCTTCAACGTTGTGGGGAATAGGCCACATTCACATCATAGCGTACGCGCATTAGTCAGGTTTCATAATCATCGCTGATGTTGGGAAAGTGACCGCTAAGCTGAAATGGGATTGGGCCGGGCATATTGCCGGATGCACCCTCAAAGATGGGCAGGCTGAGGCTTAGATGGCGAGGTGACCTGGACGCAGAACTGAGAGAGTGGCTGGATGTGGCTCCGGATAGGGAGATGTGGAGGTCAAGCAGGGAGGCCTATGCCCAGCAGTGGGACACATATAGGCTAACAAATAAAAAACATCCTTATAAATCGATCAGTTTTGTTATGGACTGCCGGTGTGTTTTACACAATCAGTTCTGCTTAGCTCCCTTTTCTTAATTTGAATTGCCTTCTTCAATATGTTTATATTAGGTAAGTATATAAGTCTTAGATTATACCCTGTCACATTCGTTCTGCTTCTGAGCTGAAACTGGTCCGCATTTACTATCACATTTCACAGCCACTTGCTATAGGATTAATACTCTACAATTGCCGCAGTTATGACTCTCGCTACAGCTTTGAATTATGTGATAATTAAACGATTTATGCCGCTCTGTTTGAATAAGTTAAAACACTTGTAAACAGGGCTGACTCGTTCATTTGTTTTGAAAGTCGCTCTCACAACCAAGACAGTACAGATAAACAAGAATCTGCATAAGAAGAAAGTACACAAGCTTTAACGGAAAAGAAAACTCAATGCTCCAAAATTAATAGCCTCGAAGTTCCAATTTCCGCGACGTTGAGCGATGGCTTCACTAAATGCCCGTGCTTTCCCTAATCATTCACACCTATACATTATCATCAGTTCCTATGTTAATTAAGATTTATTCTCCCACAATGGACTAGGGTCGGCCCTATGCCGGCCGGCTCTATCAGAAACCAGTTCGGATTGGAAAGCCACCGGAGATGTCGGTCAATACATATTTTAAACAACTGGCGGAGATGCGTTGCGACTTGCGACCACGTGTTGCGCGAAACTGCACGATACCGGTGTGATGTGAACTGTATTGTCTTGAAATGCTTATAAGAATGTTTGAGTTTATTCCGCGAGGTCTAATTCAGTTGCTATTTTAATGTGACCATTCTTGATAACGTCTGTCATTTCCCTGAAATACTATACTGATTTTAGTACCTATTGGAAAATCACGTAATCATAATTATAGTTTAATCAATTACTGAGCCATTCCTGCATCGTTAATCTTCTACAGCGAAGTCATAAACATAAACACTCAGTGGATACCTACCATCAAGTGTGTACGTTCATGTCCCTACAGTGACACGAGGATTCAACCTCCGACCTTTCGCTTGTCGTTTACAAATATACACTAACTACCGCCAGCATTCGTACGTCAATCAATAAAGATCCTGATTGAAATCGGTTTCCCTCATTTGGATTGAGCCGCCAAAAACAAATTGTATATCTTCCTTAATTGTGTATGTTCTTCTAATACGCAACACGCCAAAGTAAAAGCTAAGGGAACATTTGTTTTGATAGAGTTAAACAATCGACTTGATTGAAGTTAATGATGGTGATTTAAGAAAGTTACTGTCAATAAATTGATTGGCATTACACGCTTCTATTGACGAATCAAAACAAACTAGCAGTGCACGCGGGTCAACAGTAATTGAATAGAAGATGCATTGTTAACGAACTATTAAAGAATACAACGAGACCTATCATGGCTTCGGATTTGAAACCGTTGCGTTGATATTTACGCAACTGCGCTCTAACATGGATTTGCCATTACGAAAAGGTCAGAATGCGTTACCATTTTTAATATTTTCAAGTCAAAACATTTGATTGAAGAAACGGATAAAGCTGATTGGTTCCTTTTGTAGCTGGTTACCATTTACGAAATAATATAAACAAGGTCAAAGTCACGTTGCGCTCGCGCTTATCGCAGAGTCGTTAAAGGAGCTGTCCGTCAGACAAAGAATTCTTAAGGGCTATTCGAGTAGCGACAGCGGGCATAATTAGACGTCAATTGGATGTTTAATCGAACAGTAGCGAGACAATACGTCTTGATGTATCGACGGAAGCAGTCATTGAGGCCAGACGAGTTGTCAAATTGATTGAGACATAATGCATGGCGCCAGGAGTGCAGTGTTTTCTAAGTGAACATTCAGCCAGTACAGTACAGATATTGCATGTCGCATTCTGTTGTGAATATTTCATGTTAATTAACAGTGATCATGAGTTGTATTGACACGAAAAAGCATACCAAAGGATTTTTTACGTTGAAAAGAAAACTAAGCCTCGCCTTACATAGCGTAAGTATACGGATCTTTCAATAAACACGTCAGATTGCACAGACTTTAAAGTGATAATGTTTCCGAGAACTGCACGAGCGGTGCCGTTTTCTTTTGAAGATCCTCGCCTAAATTATTTGATCAGCGGACGGCTTCCAAGGATCGCTGCGCCGGAGCAAGTTCAGAGTTATTGTAAATACTTTTTATGGATGTTTGAACCGAGTTGTAAATGTTGAGTTAGCGATCCGTGCTGCCCTTATGAGCGTAAATAATTTAGCGGCCAGACGACGGTCCCAGTGAAATCATCGACAGAAATACTGACGCATAACGCTTCATACAGAGGGTTATCGCTTTTAGATCATTTGGCATGTTAAGCTTTCTCACTTGGTTTTCTCCATGGTCATAAAAAGATAATTGCTTCGCCACCCGAAGCATAATTAATTAAATCCATCCAAGTGACAAAAAATCCAGTAAGTAATTACTTTTTTTTCTCGATTCTCATCAAATCTTGAATGGCAATAGGCAAAGTTACGAAAATCTTAGAATTTCACTACCTACTGAAAGTGAATTAAATATAGTATTTTTCTCATTATTAAAATTTTACGATTTCATATTATTCTTGCACTCGCCCTATTGTTTACTATAATGGTGATATAAACAGTTAGATAGCTATTGTTTGCAGTTTCATCATTTAATGGATTAACTCTTTCCTGTAGATATTAATTGTTTTCTTTGGGATTTGTTATTTTATGTAAGCTATTTAAATGAGATATTATGGTTAATTAGCCCTGAGTCGCGTCTTCGCTTGCGCGGACTAACTTCTAGCAGTTAAATTGATATTCTAGGATTTCACTAAATTCCTATGGGAGTTCCCATTTTTACATCGTGCTCTGTATCGCGTCTCTCTTTAGCTAGGCCTGGCGGTTGTGGTTTTGAGATTTTACATGACTCCATACCGATCCGAGCTGCTCGCTGTAATTGTTTTGGCTAGTGAATCAAAGATTATCCGTCATAATCGCATGGCTGAAGCTATGTATCTATCTACTAATATCTTGATATGAAAGTGTTAACCCTGGATCTCAATGGTTTCGCGAGACGTTAGTGACAATTCAAGGAATTGCGTCCAGTCAGGCGCCGTTTAAGGGTCGGAATTGGACGATGACTCAACACTCGTTGCGATTGTGACTTATAAGGCATGTCAATATTTGCCGCAAAAGGTCCCGCTGTATATCGTGTTGGGGCTCCGATTAATATTGGATAGATCAGGAAATTGGTTGATTAAATTAATCGCGATACAAGTTACTTTAGCACATGAGATGTCTCGAAGAAATAACATAGGTGGCCGTTTTGTTTTTTTTTAGTTTTAATTATGTTAGTCGTGTTTCGGTTTAGGGCTGGGCTATTTTATAAACATCTTACTTGACACAATGGCCTAGAGTGGCTTGGATAAGTCATACGTGTCGGTACAACAGTCTCCTAATCGTGAGTCCACAATTCCACATTTATATGTATCATCTTAGCGTATTGTATCTCGTAGCACCAACGCGTATAGGTAGTGCCACCAGAGTTGAGGTCACGCACACAATAACATGTCATGTAGTGTACTCATTCATTTAATTCATTATTATTTTATGCAATCAGTTCTTTATGTAGCTGTGTGTGTAATCATTCACTTCGACTCTCGTGGCACTACCTATATCATCGTTCCTATATTATCGGATCGTTAAAATTAGGGCTCGAAAAGATACACTACCGTGTAAAATGGTATAGTACCACACTCGTTGGTGCTACGCGACGGAGATACGACACGCTAAAATGGTACAAATGTGTATCTACCCTAAGAGAAGGGTCACTTAACACATTATAAGTTATGGATATCACGGAAGTATGTGGATGTTTTGTGCCATGTTTCTCGGATACAGTGACTTAAACGTGTCACAATGCAATTAATTACCGATTATGGTAATCATCTCGTGTATTCGTTTCGGATTGCGACAGCCATTTTGTTTTTTCTTCCTTTCCGTCCGTCACAGCGTTTCCTTATTGGCTATACGCCGTTTAAGGAAATGCAGTCTTCCTCGTTTTAAAATTTAACTTTTGCAATTTAAATTGACATTCTTTTTCTGTCTCGGGTTGTATTTCATTTTGCAGACAAATCGCTGTTCAGGGCTGATTTATATCTTCATTTTGAGCGTTTCGTAACAATGTTCTCAATTTTAAATGATAATTAAGTACTTATTGCAGGATGTTGCATAATTTTACTGAGCAATTGGACGGGGTAAAGTACTGCGGTAAACAGTATGACATGTGAATCCGATTTCCACTTTACGGCCGGATACGGTGATGTGTTGTTTTAAAATATTTCATAAATTTAAGGGCTTGATAATTCACTGAGTATACACTTAAAAACACCGACCGCCCGACGTGTTCTGGATTTCGTACTCGGTACCTAAAGCCAGGAGTACCTGTAAGTGCCTATAGCTTACACATTTTTGTGTAAGTAGCTGGTACACAAATGTTAAACTTCGTACAAGCAAAAATCTCGAGCACGTAAAGACACGAACGACAGTCTTGTGTATTCTCAGCCTAATAGGTACCAACGGGGACCTTCTTCATTAGGTCCATTAATCTATCCATCCGTCGGTCACAGAGCTGTGCCTTTTAAACCGTAATAGATGGGCAATTTCACAACCAGTAAACAAAATAAAGATAAAGTATTTTTAAAAACTATTAACAACAGTTACCTACTAAAATCGAACAAGGTTGAAAAACGAAGTTGTCACGCGGTAGCCCTAATACTTTTGTTGACAGCCTAATGACAGCTGTGTTTAGTTCTGCTACTCACCGTTAGAGGGCGCTGTTTTAAAAGCGTAAATATTCACATGAATGCTAGCTACATTTTATTATATTAAAAATAAGTACTCAAAAAGGGTCCTGAATAAAAACAGCTAATTTCCTGAGTATTTATAGCTTATTAAAAAATTACACTCTCGCCGTCTTACGGCGTGTAGTCGATCAGCTGATTCGGACAGCTGATCGCAGGTCAACGACCTTTATAAAGGAAAGCTCGGCTGAAAGCTTGACTTTCTTCGAGCACATCTAAGAGCAGAAAGCAGCACTGAAAAGCCCTAAGCTGATAAATTATTTTTTTACCTATTTAATTTACTTAATATCTTCACATCGCCGAACTCAAGATGACTCCCTACGGAGTAGAACTCTCCGAGGTCCTCTCAACGTCTGCACCTCCAGTAACCACCTGGCCAGCGCACCGGCTGCTCAAGAGGCTTCCGACCAGCACGTCAAGCCGCTACTCCACCTGCGCCACCTGAACACCCGGGCCAAGGGAGTTGCCTGCCTGTAATTCCTGAACCAACCACTTGTACGAACCTACGCCCTGAAATCTCATGCCGCGTTCTGTAGGAGAGCCTAATTGAATAAATCGAGTCTTCAGATAATTCATTGTTTACTTTCTCTCCTACAAGCTGACCCGCTAGCCGCTAAGCGCGACAATGTATTCTCATACAAGAAACGTGTAAAAGTAACTTTATTTGGCGGGGTTGCGAAAACGACGTGATTTGATATTACATGTACTTACACGTCTTGACTAGGAGGCTAGTTTGTTTAGCATCTCAGCGCTGTCAATCGCTAGTCACTAAGGCATTTCTTGACTACAGCATCTTTAACCCGCATTTTATTTACAGAATGACGAGCCCCCCGAGATCACGTACTGCGTTGTGGGAGGCGAGGGAGGGTTGGCGTTACAGGCCGTCACTCCTACACACCCTATGCCACCGCAGGATGAGTTGGACGCCAAATTTGCCGAGCTCGTGGTAAGTGTACCAGTGATCTTTCAACGACGATGAACAAAGCCTCGCTAGATAGGTAGATGCGTTCTATTGGCTGGGTGAACGCAAAAGTGGCATAAGTTAAAATGTTAAAGTAACTTTTGCATTCACATAGCAAATTAAATAAAAGTTTGATTGCACACCTCTCAAAATTTGTTTACTTTTTTCTTATAGTATCTATAATCTGGTTTAAAATTGTAAGGTTTACTTGTAGTACCTAGTCGTAGCAGGCGTGTTACTGGTGAATAAATGGAGGTCATTAATTGTAATTTTGTTAATTGAAATGTTTTGTTTATTTCCTGCTGACAAAATAGCAACACGCAATACTAACAACGCTGCTAGATAGTCTATTTTTAAGGCTGCAGTGAGCGTTTCTTCAACTTGCATTAAACATGCCGCGTAAAGCAAGCTGCGATGCACTTGCATAATTTTTGTTATCCCAGGCAAAGCGTTCATGGCTCATTTAATTAGTGAACAAACCTTATTTCTAAATAAAGTCACATGACATTACGCCACCTTCCCTTGCGATGCATTGTAACAGTTATAAACCTACCTCTAGTTCGATAAGTAGGTATGTATTATTTTATTTCACAATGTTGTGATAACATTTCGTGACGTTTTCGAGAGGCTCATGCGATATACCTACCATCAATCAATGCCTAATTAAGTTGCAATTAAAAACTCCGAAGTAATCACGCTTTTAACAACCTTCCTCTCTAATACAAGTTTGTGTCAGAAGCATCTTATTGAAAAGCGAAGGGTCTTTAAATTTGCTAAAATTAACGATCTTTAAACCTCACTACTGGTCAGTCATTGAATGATCTTGTATATTACAGATAATGGCATTATACGTCCCAACGTGTAATGGGAATTAAATTGTTGGAATTCTGATTACAATCAAGTTCTCATAATAATAAGTCCGTAAGCGTTTCCATAATAACAGCTTCGATATTTTGTTTTCAATTTGGAAATAAAGGAGTCAGTTGTTTCTCAGTTCCTGGCAGTTGAGAACAGTGACCCAAATCGAACTCCCCCAGTAATTTATGAAACTTATGCAACTTGCTCGTCTGGCTAAGCTTTTGTGCTACGGGTTGACGCGACGCGCGTGCCGGTTTGTAATATTAATAGAACATTTTATGACAAACAAGTTAGTGACTTAAATTCCTATTTTGATTGATTAGTTAGGTTACAGTTGCGTCAAGGCGTGAAACACTTTAACTTTACAGAAACACATGGCCCCGCGCCGTACGTTGACAGTCTCATAATATTACTGTTTTGGTTATTTTTATAGAATTAAAATTTATGTTTTGGATATAACTTCTTAAAATGGACATCTAATTTTGGTGACCGTTTTGTTTGGTACTAAAAAGTATTTTTGTGCTAAATATAGTATTTCGTGATCCGTTAAATTACAAGCCATTTACAAATCGGTGATATATTTATGTTTGCTTTCGCTTGTACTAGTCATTATTACTATGCCTTTGACCAGCAGAATGAACTTAACACAAATTGTTTTATCAGAACATCACCAGGAGAACCACTCATTTACTTTACTCTAGCAATCGAACTTAATGTTCTAAGTAACTAGCAACCCTGCAGGGCTACTACGAAACTCGAAACTCGAAGTTCGTGTCGTGCGGTCCCTCTGACACCTATACTATTTAATACGAGAGCGAGAAGGACGGTACGATACGAACTTCGAGTTTAGAGTTTCGTAGTAGCCCTGCAGCAGCATTACGGTGATGATAGCGATAACTCGCTCGCTGCAATTTGCGAAGCAATAAATCAAATTAAACGCCACACGACGCGTATCGCTCCCGTGCGGGTTTGTTATCTGATGTGTGCGAGCGCCGGGCCTTTAGGGCTGTCATCCTTGTCTCTCGCATTCAGTCTATTTCAGTCCTGTTATATCTAAATAATGTTTGTAATTGGTCGGTGTTTACATAGTTGTACAAAATGCCTTTAGGTAAATTAAAATAAAAGTCAAAATACCTCTATTCAATTTAGGCTATGAACGTTGAAGAATCTATCTATACCTCAGGTTCATTAACCATTTACCTATGATTTGGCACGTTATATAACTATTTAACTAAATTTTAACACAAAGTTGCTACAGAAACTTAGATAATAGTTGAGCGATGAGCGTCTTTAAGAGAAGTGCTATTTGTAGCATATCTAAGACTGTTTCAATGTTTTCTGGCAATGCTCATAGTTGTATAGCTGAAAGTACTTAAGTATAGCGTTTATTGCGCTTACTGAAATTATATGTCAAAATACGGTCCACCGATATCTTTGATAAAAGGGTTGAATATTGTGGTAACCTTAATGTCAAATATGTACCATCAGCCAAATAAGTGGTCTATTAATTTTTAAACAAGTTCCTATCAAATGAATATGTCGCAAAAGTTGAGCTTTCAAGTTGACAGACACGTCTATTGGCATTATTGTTTTATGACATGCAAACCATTATCAACTTTAGGGTGGTAGACCACATATTTGGCTGTTGGTACAGTCAAGGGCAAAGATATCGACACGGCCAAAGTTGCAAAAATATGTATACACGGCCTTAATATAAGCTTAATGTGAGCATAAAGACGTGTATACATATTTTTGTAACTTTGGCCGTGTCGATATCTTTGCCCTTGACTGTACATTGGCAACCCTATCATAGTATCCGCGGCGGTGCAACTAGAAAGTGGCGACTCCCGGCGTCCGGATGGCGCCTCCCTCGCATCTGTCAAAACGGCACCTCCACGCAGACACCCCAGGTTTCTAAACTACTGTCGGCCTTTACGTAGATATTTACACCTTGATAACCTACAGGCCTACAGGGCTGTATTAAGTGCCGCTATAAAATAGGCAAAACTTCTGTGGTCTATTCTATATACCTACAAAAGAATAACTAGACTAACAAAGTACAGCTTAAATTAAATACTGAAGGTAAAGTCATGAAATTTAGCAGACACGTACCGTCAAGTGCAAAGATATCGACACGGCCAAAGTTACAATTTTTTTTTATAATTGTGGGACACTGGCACCAATTGACCTAGTCCCAAACTAAGCAAAGCTTGTGCTATGAATAAGTACTAGGCAAGGGATAAACATGCTTATATAGATAAATACATAAATAAATAAATATCACGGGATAATTCACCCCAATTGACCTAGTCCCAAAGTAAGCTTAGCAAATTTATTTTTCATACAAATATCTGCCCCGTCACGGGAATCGAACTTGCAGGGCTACTACGAAACTCGAAACTCGAAGTTCGTATCGTACCGTCTCTCTCGCTCTCGTATTAAATAGTATAAGTGTCAGAGGGACCGCACGACACAAACTTCGAGTTTCGTAGTAGCCCTGCTAGGACCTCAAGCTTCGTAGTCAGGTTCTCTAACCACTGGCACAAAATATAGATAGTTCAGAAGTCAATCTCCTGTATGTAGGTACTTCACTTTTCATACCTACGCTCGGCGGTCGCTCTAAGGATGTCAACTATGGCTTATGCACCAAAAAACTATCGTGGTAGTGGCACTCTTATCTAGTTGTTTGATTTATTGTTGAGAATGAAACGGGGAGAATGGAAAAATAAATTAATAACTAAAATTTAAGTTTAATGTCATTGTTAAGTATATTATAAATTTGTCACAGAAAATATCTTGCGACCATGTAATTTAAACAACCGTCCACTAAACAGTTATAATAAATTTTTTTTTTGTTGCTCCATTATTGCACAAAAAAGCTCACAGACGCGTGTCTCAAGCTGATGGCACTCGCGCTCGCACTGGTCCCAACCGGGCCGAGATATCGTGTCCGTGAGCAGTGTCTATGTGTGCGTTGCTCGAGCGCACTTGTATGGAGATTGACTTCTGAATTATCTGTGTTTTGTGCCACTGGGCCATCTGGTTGCCTTAAAATAATATGTATACACGTCCTTAATGTTAAGTGCATAAAGTCGTGTATACATATTTTTGTAACTTTGGCCGTGTCGATATCTTTGCACTTGACTGTACTTGAGCATTCTAGAGGTGCATCAAGAAGGTTTTTTTTGAAACATGCAAAGTACGTGTGTTTTACAAATAAATAATTCTGATTCTGATTCTAGTTTTTTTTTCTTTGTTTCACGTGGGCAAAGCCGCGGGAATAAACCTACTTATTACCATTATATGCATAATATACTGTAATCTTACAAGAACGATATCGTATTTTTTTGCCAATAAGCTTTCAAGTTTCATTTCAAATTTGCCAATACGTTTTCAATCATCAAATTTTCTCGTGTCTTCTTGATACCAGATCTATGAGGTTAAAAAGTTATTAATATGTAGGTATCAAAGGTAGATTGGACGTAAACAACCTCGCCGCTTTTTACTTTCGAATATAACCAAAACATAAATTAAGTCATCTATATTGATGATGCTGTTACATTGGCGAACTCGTAACGTATAATAAACAATTAACAACTTGTTTATTGAAAGTGGCCATTTTATAACCACCAATTTCAGTTCGGAACTAGATCTAAACGGGAGTTGTAAAACTTGTAAACTATCGACATAAATCAAAGGCTTATAAATTTCACCACATTAAGATATAAACGGCATGGCGTAAAGTAGATAATGGCCCCATAGAATGCTAAATTAACACCCAATTTATGATCAATAAACAATAAAAGGTTACAACGATGTCAGCATTTCTTTTTCAATTAAAAACTGTTCTTCGAGTAGGTATTAGGTACGGGTTGTATTGCTAATTTTCTGTACCTTCATACGTGGTGTCTTATTATCTTATGTCATGTTTGATATTTGAGTATTGGCCCTGACTTAATTTATTCTCATGCTAACGATACTTTGTACTTCTTCTGTCGTTTTTTATGTCTTTCTTCAATTCGATAAAATTTGTATTTAACGAAATTAAACTGAGCGCACACCAAATGGTTTCTGTTATTTTGTAAATTACGTA
The DNA here is from genome assembly GCF_025370935.1 of Choristoneura fumiferana. NCBI lineage: Eukaryota > Metazoa > Arthropoda > Insecta > Lepidoptera > Tortricidae > Choristoneura > Choristoneura fumiferana. The sequence continues at coordinate 4,252,718 of NC_133478.1, forward strand.
ACGCGGAAACAAATTAAAATTAAACGTGATTGTCTCTGTCAAGTACATGAAGGGTTAATTACAAACAGATAGTGATGTAACGTATAACATAATATATCACTTTCACTCTTGATAATATTTAACAGTTGGTCAGAGCATTGCTGAGCCCAAGAAAGATGTCTGTCGGTACTTTATCTGATGTTTGGTACGATAGGAGGAACTGAGCGACTAAGCGAAGATAAGCGTGTCACTTGAAACTAATCTGTCAGATGAGAGATTGACCTTGACATTGGTCGTGTTATCGATAATATCGATGAAACTATATAAAATAAATAAATAAAAAAGAACTAGTCAGACGTGTTCATGAACATTATCAATCACAGGATGTATCACAGGTTGGTAAACATTTGTCAAATTTATTCGTCGATCCGGTATGTAATGCTTCGAAATGCAGCATGGAGTCATAACATGTCATAACATTACCGATCCCATGCAACATATTTGTAAACAATGGAAAATCTGACTATGAAATCGTTTCATGTATGTTGAACAAAAAAAAATAGAGACGATACAGATACAACGATGGGTTACGACTACGAGCCACATTAAATTTAGCTTTTTAGACAAAAACTGAATGTAATCTTTACTTAGTACGTCTACTTTCATTTACATCAAACATTGTTAGCCGTGGGACTAAAATTCTCTTAAATCATTGCGGTTTCTTTACTCCGCATGTACGGGGACAGGTTTCTGTTGTCTGCTCATATTTGGCAATCGCTGACTTTGCATTCTTCGCAATGACTTGACAATGCAGAATCGTGCTGATTGTAGACACTTTCACTAGACCCCTGCGGAGTCATGAGATGATTGGCGTCTACAGGCCACTACGAGTTATTAATGATTTCTTCCGTACCCTGAACGTTAGCGCCTGTACTACAATCAATCATAGTTAGGTTCTCTTGATGACGTCTACTCCAATTTATCATCCTGTTGACTCACAGTTTGATATCGGATGTTATTTGTCGAATCGATAGGTTATATCCTGCCCATTAGCTATTTTAGATAATGTGTCTTCAAACTTGCTACCAAGCCTTAGCGAATTTGCTATATCTTAAATTCTAGATATGTTTTTGACAAAAACTTCATTAGCATTTTTCTTCGCGTGTTTTTTTAAACCCAACTTACCTATTTACAAAGGTCACTCACTAGACCTCTCCTGGTCCAATTAATATTTGAATTTGAATAGCTTTATTAGATCACGCATTTTCCAGTTCATTACGACTGGTTATAATTCTCTAGGCGACCTTCGGCATCGAAGAGTCACGATCTTCGTACCAAGGCATACAGGTCCCACGCGCCTACTCGTATTGAATTGTTCGGACGCCGATAATAGTAGAGCATTTCTTGTTAGTGATCGCTGTTTTGAAATGTGTTTCTGTTGTCTGTTTAGTTCTGACTTTTTTTAAGTCGTATTTCAAACACAACCAGAGAGTAGAGAGAGTCCAGAGAGTGGAGTCGTATTTGGACGGATGATCTGTCTGGTTAAAGTCGCGGATTCACGGTGGATGCAAGCCGCTTCCAACCGAGGCAACTGGGGGTCTACGGGGGAGCCCTATGTCCAACAGTGGACGTCCTATGGCTGATATGATGAAGATGATGATTATCTTTCTACTCCGCTACCACTTTCATAGATTTACTTCATTTTTTGTAGGCCGAAATGATAATACATATTTATTTTGTATAAACCACAATGTTTTTTGGTTTTTCACATTAATTTACGCTCCAAATTTTTCATTATTTTAATTTTATCTCAAATTCGTCCAACCTCTTCAAAGTTGGTATTATCGAAACAAGTGATTGAATATACTTCGACTGCCGCTGACCTCTTCGTAAGTAATAGCAAAGTTATATCTGTGTCTAGTCTAAAGATATACTAAGATCATTTGCATGGGCTAAGTGCGTCACGCTGGAAAGGTCACCAACCTATTAGTGACACGTGTGTCAACGTCATCCTCGGTGCCGGTTAACAAATGACGATGTAGTTGAATGGCTGTGATTACTTCAAAAGTATCTAAAGTTAATACCGTTACTAATGTAATTAAAACGATGCTCAATTTTCACGAGAGAAGAGTTTATTTTATTTACATAACAATTCAATCAACAGTATATCTTTATTCAGAGTTTTTTCTTCGTTATAACTTGTGATACAAAGTCGGAGCTGACATAAATTCTCGGAATCCTTCTGGGACAAGTTTATCAATAATTTTGACCTTTTCAACAGCCTGATGTTTCTGATAGTATCTGATGGTATTGCAAAAAGCTCTTATCTCAAATCCATGTGTAAACTAAACTGAGCCTTGAAGCGCGTTTTATTACGATTACTTAATAATACTATCGATTTTAAGATCGGTTTCCTGCAATATCGTCTACATAAATAATATTAGTAATGGATAGAGCGACGCAACTACTGTTATATTATATTCCACCTGTTGTAACCATATTCAGCGAAAAAATTATCATTTATTCATTCATTCACAATGCTACAGCCTATATTCAATAAATAAAATGTTGCGGATACTCCATGTCAGGTAATTTCCAATCAGCTTGGATAAACCTAAGTTAATATTGTCTCGGAAATATTTCTAATTACAACGACTAAAGTAAAGGATAATAAAGATAAAGGAAAGTCTTTAAGCTAGTTAACCTTTAACTTTTTTAATGTAATCTTTTTACCGAATACCCACCAATTAAAGTTACAAAAAGAAAGTTTTCCTTCAATTGACAATCTTCAAAGACATTTGAAACCTTACGTTCTCAAGTATAAGTCTTTCCTCATTAGTTTCAAGATAAGATAAGAGATAAACCAAGTTCAAGTAACAGTTTGTCGTGAGATGCGCTTTGTTTCACTGTGGTCGCGCATCGTTGACATATAATGTAAGGTCATGGACGCGCATACGTCGTTATGACCTGGTATGTCAATAGGAGAAGATAAACAATTTGAGTATACTCGCTGTGAGAGTTTGCGGCATGAAAACAAAAAAGGAATAGGAGCGTTTGTTTTTCTGTGCTTATACGAGTATAAGAGAGAAAAATGGTGGGCTTTGCCCGGCAGTGGGACATAATATGTCCCACTTATATTATACAGGCCAGTTTATACAAAAATAAAGATGTAAAATTTGTTTTTGTGTAGGGGTAGGTGGTTTTGGAAACAATTGAACAGGTTAAAGTATTTCATTGATAGAGCTAAAATATTCCTGATTATAAAAATACTTTATCCTGAGAAAATGCAAAGTACCCATGGAAGTTGGTTCACAAACGAAGTTGCGGACAAAAGCTAGTTTGATAATAGGCTTGAAAGCTGTTTAATTTAATCAAAATTATCACCGCTATGGTGAAATGATAATATGTTTTGCATAGAAAGCAGCTCCTACAAGCATAAAATCATAAAGATCACAACAATTTGCACGCTTTAGCTATTTCTAACACATTAACATAATGGGAAATAACTTGTCACCAATAGGTACGTAACCTGTGACATTTCCGAGTAAAACTCTTGAAAGTTCCGAGTGTTTAGACGGTGCGGCATTGGGCTGGAGAAAAGCATATATGCAAAGTGATCGTAACTTTCCTATGAAAGCCGCAGTGCGGACATTGCAGGGTAAAATACTTTACAGTTTACGTAGACGATACGATATTTATTGTTTAAAGTAGCTTTGGAAGCTACTGTTAGATCTGTGGGATGACTCGGGCCATTCGAAAAACTAATAAGGCGGTTAGCTGTGCAAGGCCGATAGATCGTGTGTTATAAGTTGTCAGAATTGCATTAAGACATATCTTTATTTAGTACAATAACTATTTGGTACATTACAAAAGTAAAACCGACTCCAAAAAAATATCATAAAATGGAACCGACTACAAAAAGCTCGAAGTCGGTGCCTCAGCACGAGCCAGCAGGAGTGGGACAATAGTCGTCTACCTCTTTTACATACTATGGGTTTCAATCCCTCCTGCTAGGTCGTGCTGAGGCACCGACTTCGAGCTAGTACGTACCTAGAAAAATATTTTCAAGGGTTTTGTAGTCGGTTCCATATTTTTTTTATTTTTTGGAGTCGGTTTTACTTTTTTGTTAAAACATTTCTTTATTTCTCACTTTTTAGTGATTCCTAGCCAAACACAACGATTCCATTAAGCCCAAACACGACTTAGTTGCTTTGTTTTATAACAGAGTTCCGTTGCCTACCTTCTGGCTTCAGCATCAGATCGGTTCGAACTAATCATTAACTTAAAGCTTTTTCTTAGTCGCTTATCTGGGTATATTAATCATGATCGTTCATAGACGAGCTAGCATTACTTAGCTTTGATGAGTTCCATTGGTCATCACGGTCTTCTTCATGAGGTCCAGGTTACGAAATGATACTTTCTGAATGTAAATGCTCATCTTAATGCTAAAAATGCCAAAATCGCCATAGGTGTGCCTATAAAATTTGAGGTTTGCCCTCGATTTTCCTAGGATCCCATCATCAGATCTTTACTTGGTGACAATGGGACCACCTCAGAAAAATAACCTTTCGATTTAAAAAATAATTTTGAAAATCGGTCCACAATTGACTGAGTAATCGGTGAACATACATTAAAAAATACAAAAATTGGAACATAGAACCTCCTCCTTTTTTGAAGTCGGTTAAAAAATTAAAACGATGCTACCTGCAAAAGCTTAAAACTGTCGCAGATAGCAACGCTTTTCTCTGTGTTTCTTTGCTATAATTTACCAAGTCATGCAATGCAACGTTTAGTGCCAGTTTATATTGTTCATTCGTGTCTGTCAGAGTCATTGTGTAATGTAAACGGTCAACCCCTATAGTTACTTCAATCTCTCTTTAGTGAGTCCTTGCTTCCGGTATCGTACCTATGTCGATTTCGTATCCTCCAAGTCCCGTCAAGAGCTTTTTAGATGCCCTTAAAACGTATATACCTGCATCTCACTACAAATTCCTTAATGATGGTCTTTTATCTTCAGCCATCAACATATACATCTCAATCTCTATGCGTACGCGCAGGGCGTAGAAAGCTCGTCGGTTAATGGAACTGTCAGGAGTGCTGGGCCGAAGGCAATAGCTTTCGAGCGCTGGCAAGCCGCGGATTGTTTCTATACTTCAACGTAACGCGATACGACCGTGTGAAGTACAGTGCACACTGAATTAATATGTGAAAAAGCAACAGAATAATTAAATCCCTTTAAAAATCTTTTATGGTCGTTTGGGATTGTCTTAATAGGGTTGTCATAATAAACTTATAAACAGGACATTAACCTAACGCGTGGGTTCGCGAACCCATCTCTTTCTACCCTCATTTTGTACCGTCTGACAGAAAGAAATCGTGAATGCGATTTGGGTTCAATTAAAGTGCGCTAAACAGTAAGTATAGTAAATCCATTGGGGTGGGGCTGACAAAATTTACTTTGACTCAATGTGGGTTCTTAAAAAACTTGGACGGTCAGATAAGATCAACTACTAGGTAAAAAACTTAATGTAAATGACCTTTTGCATGTAGTAGTGCACAGAATTGATATAGAGCTTAAGTCATTTTTCGAATTTGGAACGTCAATTTGTTTATACGGGCACGTTACTACTTCATACAACAGGTCATTTACCTTAAGTTTTTCACCTATAGGTATATAGCAATGTGTTATAAATTATAATTTTAATGCAATAATAAAATTTGGATCGAGTTAATTCCAATGGTCTAAGTTACCCTTCAGGGCCAATATCGCGGTGTTACTGTATCTCCTTGCAGCGTCATATCCCTGTTTCCTTCAAGCGGCAAGTTCCTTCCTATCGTTATATCTTTCAAAATGTATAAGCCACTTCGCTTAGCTGACCGTACACTTGCAATGTTGGGCTAGGTCAGTTCGGCGACTCGTGCGCAGTGATTTACGATTACGACGTGCAAACAACTTAATAACTTTCCTTGCAGCTGGGAAAGTTAATCTTCGCACTTCATAATGATTTTTTCATGTATCTATTAAATGTAATACGTTGTTATTAAAATTGTGCATCCGCTTTCGCGTTACGTGTCTCGTTTAGGGTGAAACTTTATGATTCCTGAATTACCTAACGTGTTGAAATGTGTCTTATTTTTTTTTATAGCCTATCGGAATGCCCCTCTGTTTGGTGAAGGCCTCTACTTCTTTCTTCCACTCTTCTCTGTCAATTGGATGCCTCTACCGCTTGATTTCATGTGCTTCCAGAGGGCCTTCTCCGAAGTTCGAAAATCGAAGTTCGTATCGTGCCGTCCCTCTCGCTCTCGTATTAAATAGTATAAATGTCAGAGGGACCGAACGACATGAACTTCGATTTTCGAATTTCGTAGTAGCCCTGCTGGTCGTCCTGCCGTTTACTACTTTATCTCTATGCTACAGCAAAAAATTAGTTACTTTTTTTTCTTTCCTATGACATCTTGTTTTAATCATCCTACTGGTAAATAAGCTAAACTTTGGCTCCCAACGACAGCGATTAGTTCCGACCACTTTTGTAAACCTAACACACAGTACAGTAACTTTTTGTAAACAGTACATACGTTAGTCGGAACGAATTCCTTCCAAGAAGTCTAATTAATCGTCCAGAGGTTGTAGCGAATTATTGGTTAAGCAAGTACCTAACATTGAGTTGAGTTAAACCAAAAAAGCTGCTGGTCACCTGAAATCTTCATGTTATGTACTTAACAATCCACGCCTTGGGCCAAAACTCTCCCCAACTTAAATCCATCGCGCTCTCCAAATAATAACACATAATGACCGCACACTTTTCCTCATAAGCCACCGGCCGGTTTACGGCAAAAGGTCGACAGCCGCGATGATCTCACTAACTGCACAAATTATAATTGTAGCGTAATGGGACGCTGATATGCTGACTATGTGGAGGCCTGGATTGCATGGATGCCGCACGGCAATTATACCGCCTGCTGGCCTAAAATCTTTTTACGTAGTTATACGCCTTAAAAGTTGCGTTTATAGTAGCTAAAAGAAGATTGAGCTGGCCGTTTTTAACCGACTTCAAAAAAAGGTGAGGTTATCAATTCGGTTGTATATCTTTTTAAATAAATAAATAAATATCGGACAATTCACTCACACCAATTGACCTAGTCCCAAAGTAACTAGCAAAGCGTGTTATGGGTACTAACAACGGATTATATGGATACTTAAATACATTTTAAATTTCGTATTTTTCATACAAATATCTACAGGAATCGAACCCGGGACCTCAAGCTTCGTAGTCAGGTTCTCTAACCACTAGGCCATCTGGTCGTCTAAAAATCAGGATCTGATGGTTGGGTCTCAAGGAAATCGAGTATTTAGACTTCGTAGGTCTGGCTGTGCGCTAATATATGAATCAGGATAAACGATTTTAAAACTGCACATGCAAAGTTATTAATGGTTTCTTGTTCTTTTTTGTATTCAAGTCTTCATCAATGCCTACCTCAGACAAAAAAAGATGTCTTCATGAATATGAAATTAACAATACACTTTCCGCGGACTAAGTTCCTTACTTACTTCTCATTAGGCTTTTTACAAATGTTAAAATATTTTAAAGTCCCCAACAAACTTAAACAGCTATCCCTTTGTTAATTTAAACGACATGTTTTGCATTTCTGTCACAAACCAAATTCCACTATAACAAGCTTTCAAGCTTAAATGTCCACATGTCGCCGAACTCAAATGCTCCAAGCATCCCAGTTTTTCTCATGTATAAAACAAAGCCCTTCATTAGCTCCGAGTGTCACTACCGTGTAAGTACAAACTTATGTTATACCTTGACAAAAATCTGAAATTCGTCTTCTATCGACCAATCTTCACGAGAAACTTTAGATTCACGCGTCGCAACAGTAACTTTGTAAACGCAAAACAAAACCACCTAAAGTTAAGTTACACTTGAAAAGTTCCTATGGCTTGTCTGAATAAAGTCGAATGGACTGGAATTTCCTTCTCGGTTGTTCGGTAGTGTTAACTCAGCTGTAATTTGTCACATGTCTACCCTATGTCACGGTGATCCGTCAAAAAGTTGACGCTCTTTCATAGGCCAATGCTTGCGACCGAACCTTGGCATTCTCGGTCGTGATGTGAATAGATATTCTATTCGTTTTCTTAATGCATTTTTAGGAAGTTATTTGAGATCAATTTGTAACGAGAGCCACGGTGATGTGATAATTAAGGGGCTGTATTGATTGACTGCCCTACAATTATAGTTTAGAATGTGTTAATTATTATTTAACATCAATATTTAGCATAGCATGTCAGTGACTGTCAAAATTAGGAACTTCGTCTCTTTGGAACAGTTAACCGCCCGTGTGCCCCTAGTGATGTAATGAATGTCATTTTTTGAACATTCGCGAATGCGAATGCGAATGCAAATATCTGCTACCGACAATGAATATTCAGTTTTTCGTTCTGCTGGGTTACTACGAAACTCAAAACTCGAAGTTTGTGTCGTGCGGTCCCTCTGACACTTATACTATTTAATACGAGAGCGAGAGGGACGGTACGATACGAACTTCGAGTTTTGAGTTTCATAGTAGCCCAGCTGGCGCCAATTGTCTATGGCAGTATCGTTCGAACGAATTGCGTTCCGTTTGTATTTTGTTCCGAGAATTACCGAGTTTATACGAACGCATCGCAAAGTAAATAAATAAATAATAACAAATTATTAAGTGAAGACTGATAATGTAATTACGAGGTTAAGTTATTTTTTTCTTGTATCAAAAACATAAGAAATGGATGCATTTTGATTTATGAACCTACTATTATCTAATAATTGTATTTTTTTCTGATACTTATTCATATTCGCAAAACATTCGCTGAAATTGTGCGAATGCGAATGCGAATATACAAAAATATGCGAATATTCGCGAATGCGAATGCGAATATTCGTTACTTACATCACTAGGCCCGCGAGTCCTCAAACTTAAATTCAAAAATAGATTGAAACTAAACGGTTTATTATTGCGCTGTTTAGCTTAATTCAAAATAACCTTTCCGGGCATGAAAGCATTGTAATCTAGTGCGTTTAGTTCCGTATTCACTTAATTCGCCAGCTATGGTGCGCGTAATGGCTCGGTTTATCCAAAGGCGCCGGCGCCGCGCCTGCGGCGGTCGCTCGCGAGTTGTTACGATTATTGCGAACATTGTGAAAGACAAACGTTTAGAGTAATAACGAAAGTAGAGGCGATTAGTTTGCTTGCACCAGTGTTTTGGCGTAAAAACATGAGATTATTTTTATTGTAATATTTCAGACTACATGAATAGGTACGTAATTAGGTACATACATAAAATTAAATTAAAACAAAAAAAATATTTTAATTAAATTAAAATTGAAACTCATACCAGGAAATAAAAAACAAAATTAGTAAAATAACAATAAATGAAATAAATAAAAAAAAATCCAAATAATAATTAATTATTTTTATTGTTATCAATTTGCTAGTGGCATTAATGTGGTCATGTTCTTTTTTACTATGAAGAGAACCAAAACGTGGATAATATTAGCATTCTACGAATCACATAAGGCGAATCGGCCACAATTATAAAGTAACATCAAGCAAGATAGAAATGAATAAAAAATATTTAATCTCTCACACTGAATGCTATCACATTAAGACGATTCACTTGTGTAAATGTAGCCACAATTATCTTAATTATAAACTAAGTAAACTATGACTATATTCAGCTCGTACAGTCAGCATCTAAAGATAGCTGCATATACTTTTGCACTTTGTCGTTTTACAGCAACGTACTAATACCATACTTTGACATATGTGCTAATACGACAAAGTAAAAATGTGATTCGCTACTTTTGATGCTAACTGTACCACAACGCGTGATTCAATAGTACCGATGATAAAAGGTAACTTAAACTAAACAGTAAGCGGGAACTAAGTGTGCAATTTTCCGGGATAAAAACTATCCTTGATCCTTTCCAGGGTCTCAGACTATATCCGTACCAAATTTCATCTTACTTGGTTTAACGGTTTAAGCAGGAAGAGATAACGGACAGACAGAGTTGCTTTCACATCCCACTAATATTATAAATGCGAAAGTTTGTAAGCCTGTTTGTTTGTTACCTGATCACGTGTAAATCGCTGAACCGATTAAGACGAAATTCGGTAAACAGATAGTTTGAGGTCCTGGGAAGGACATAAACAGGATAGTTTTTATCCCGGAAAATTGCACAGTTTCCTCGGGATACCGTAAAACGAATTCTACGCGGAGGGAGTCGCGAGTAACAGTAGTTTGTAATATTCGTAAGGAGGTATGGATTACAACTGGTATTTAAATCCGACAAATTATGGCTGAAATCACGTGTGACCAGGACAGCTGCAATATTGGTCGAAAGGTCAAAATGTTGAGGTAATTTTCGCAGTAATTTGTCGCATTTAACTCCCGGTTGTAATAATAACTATTAGTAAACTGTCGCCACATCGGCCATCTTATTCGATCTATTTATTTATTATTAATTTAATTATCAATAAAAAATTACAGCATTACAGTCAGAAAATCAATGCACTGTAAAATACAAATTATACAGAAAAAATGCAAAAATACATAAAACTCAAGAAAAACATACAAAAAACAAATACGAAAAAAAGCTAATTAGGTATTTTTGAACGTCGTCTTGGTCGCTACCCTAAAAGGACGGAACACCACACCCTCCGGCCAGAAGTCGGAGCGCAGGAACATCTGCTGGTGCTTGGCAGGCGATATATTCAATCAACTTTCCTTCGATCAAGGAAATCCGCTTAACGTTTGACATTTGAATCTGTAGATCGTTAGGAATGACCATAAAGGTTGCGCGGGCGTCCCCATTGCTAGAGTTACCAGATGAACATTTAAACCTCCGTAGAAAAGTCCGATTCTATCAAAAAATCCTGAGGATTAGTCGCATTTTCACATTTTTTTTTCGCAAACGTAATATACCTACAATAAAAAAGAAATATTCATAATTTTGTGTACTAAGGACTGCTTGATTCTCGGGGGTCTTGCGCACGTGTTGGCGCGGGAAATACAAACAAAACAGTTTTTTTTTTCAATATACCTACGTATAGAGAGAGGCTTTAAGTTTTGTACCTTTTCAATAAGATCTAAAAAATCTTTTTCACACCTCTCCTTCAGAAAAGTAACTTTTCCTCCCTGACGAGAGGGATCAAAGTGCAACTTTTCTGTTCAAGGCTTTTCTAAGTATTTTATTGCAAATGCCATTTTTTGAAGTTGATAATTGTAAAGCCACGCCAGTTTCTATGCTGGTTGTTCTTTAATAATATTTAGAATTTGTTTTTTTCAAGTTTCTTAATGCTCGGTGTGAAAAGTTGTATGAGCCACTCGGGAGCAAAATTATTTTCATCTTGGGCGTTAACACTTGAATCCCTCATTACGCTCAGGATTCTACTTTAGAATCCTTCGCTACATTCTGGATTCAATGTACCTACGCCCTCGCCGTAAATACACCATTTTGCTCCCTTGTGACACAAATAACTATTTTAGGATAGATGTGTATCGAGAAAATTATTTTCCATTTCTACCTTTTAATAAGAAAACTAAAAAATCTACTACATTTTACTGAAAATTCCGGAAATCCCGAGAAGATCCAGCCGTACACATGAAGAGAGTCTAAAAATCCTGAAAATCAGGATAAATCCTGAGATATGGTAACCCTGATCATTCCTTTAAAGTTGACGCCGCTAGTTCCAACGCGGACAGTTCGTGACTTGTTAAAGTGTACTGTCATTTGTTTTTGTTACCGTGGGCTGATAAAGCGATTACTGATATACGTTTGAACTGCAATGGCCTAGATTCGTTTGTATTAATTAAAATAATTTCATTTTCGGTTGCTTTTAGTTTTTTTCCCGTGTTTACATGAACACTCCCTCAGGGTCCACTCACAGTTAAACTGCAAATCTAAACTATTTTTTATTCTAAAAAGAAAGACACCAAATTCGTAATAGGGACCACCAATAAATTGACGTACTTTTTATATGCTGTTAAACATGATTCTCCCATAGATTTTAAATGGCAATAGCTAGTAATGACGTCACTTATCCACCAACACAAATCGACTAACTATTAATTAGTTTTAAAGCATGTAATGTTCTAATTTAAACTGGTTTTCAGAGTTTTTTTTTATGGTGGCATCTGCCCTATTATTTTAATGCTAGTACCCGATTTCATTACGTACAATTTATTCAAAATCCGGACTTTATGATGACAAACTTAAATATAAATAGGCATGTTCTATCATCATACGCGGTCAATAGCACAGTGCAACAGATCGCGTACTATTACTTATTCTGTGTCGCAGACTAACTGCTGACTGAACAGGCCGACCGATTTTTTTTGTGTAATAAACAGTTTACATACATAAAACAGTCGAAATAGATACATGAATCAGTTTGTACATAAACATGAAGCAAAATAAAAAGTCACCATATTTAATTCATGAACGTCATTTATTTGGATGGCCACTTTTAGAAGCCGTACAAGGCTCGGAATTCGCTGCATGAGGTGGCTCCTAGGTTAAAATATTTTTTTAAATCGACTAATGATGTGAATGTTGCCAAGGATAAATCAATTTGGTTTCCTGTTTAGGAATGACCTGGTTAAGTAAAAGTTAGTTTCGGTGAGTTGGGAATTCACTGGGGCCAATTATCGTCGCTATATTTTAGTCACAGAACACACTTTGTGTTACAAAGTTCTGACATACTTGTAGTGTCTGGCCAAGGCAGGACCTAGCGGGAGCCTGCCCTGGGCAGTTGGGCACTCTAGGGTAATGGGGCCATTTGCACTATACTCCGAAAGAATAAGTGGCGGCTCTGGGCATGTGGCTAGAGTGCCCAATTAAAACAGGGGCCTGAGTCTGATATTTAATAGGCTGCAGACCGATATAAGCGCCTACTAAAAAATATTAGCAAGAATTCTTTAAAAGAAGTTACTGCTTCAAATATTATTCAGACGCATCATAGCTAGGTTTAACTCTCGGTAGCTAAAATATAACATTAGTGAATTAGAAGAATGTGACTTTGAAGGATTTAAGCCATTAATTTTTCAGCATTGCCCTGTTTAGTCGATAACATGCAGCGCAACTGTTTCTGTTACGATAGTACGAGTACGAAACCGAGCCTAATGCTTCTTCTCTCCTCTTTACAGGAAGAGCTGGACCTGACAGCGGTGAACAAAGCCGCCATGATGGATCTGCCGGCGGCGAAGAAGTGGCAGATATACTGCAGCCGCCGGCCGCCGCCGGGGCAGGTGCTACCTCTCGCCACGGCCCCACAAGTTGAGGAGTACATCAAGGCGCTCAATGAGATCGCTGATGTGAGTATTGGAAAATAGGGTTGTTGAGTTGGCAGAATCAGAGTGGTGGATGGATGGGATGGAAAGCGTTAGTGGTTCGCTAGTGCTTTCAGAGTCTGTTATAATTGAACGTGTGCAGTACAGTTACCTGCATTCATATTTGACACGTCCTACCAGCCCTAGAAAATTAGAGTCGTGTCATATATTTATGCACGCTTTTATGTGTCAGTTATTGGTGCTGGTGACTGTAGGATCTGACAAGGTTCTTTTTAGATATCTCACATGAATCAGACCTTACTTTTATTTGGACCAATATCTACCTCTATTTCAGGCCTTCGCCTCATCAGACGGCGTGGCTCCAGAGTCTTGCGCCCTCCTGGACGGGCTCAAGACAGCGTTGCGTACTCGGGCGCACAGTTTTGTGCTGCGCTTCGTGAAGCAGGGCGGTTTGGGCGCGTTGCTGGACGCCTTACAACGCGCTCCCAGGGACGACGCCATCAATAGGCATAACTTGATCGCAGGGATCAAGGCGCTTATGAACAACTCGGTGAGTGTACCTAGACGACTAGAGGTTTCGAATAGGACTGCTACATTGTTATTGTTATCGTCAGCCGAAAGACTGGATATAGGTCTCCATCAGTGAACGCCCGAATGATTGGTCCTGCACCGCCCGTATCCATCGAATTCCTGTTACCAAAGGCTATATTGTGGAAGGCACCCGAGTGCGTAATACCGAAATCACAATCGCTGTCACTGATTCTTTCCTCAAACTGTATAGGATGAGGGTAGAAAGTGATGGTGAAGAGCCTGCGTATTGAACAATACGGTTGACATCAGGTCATCTTCCAAGCAAGTAAATATATTTTTTCTTGGTTCCAAAATCAATGGGATGAGTCTATGGGGTCTTGATCATAAGTTTAATCGAAAAATTTGCTACGTGGTTCAATCTTTTCAACTGATTTATCTTTTAGACGACGTTCAAACACAGTGAACTACAAGCTGATCCGCTGTATTTAGTTGGAGTAACCTTGTCGAGAAACTTATCATCTATAGGAGCGAATTTGGCATGAAACCCCACCGTTCATTAGCGTTTTATTGTTTACAGACGGGTCGCGCCCATGTGCTCGCGCATCCAACCAGCATAGATCTGATCGCGCAGTCCCTTGACACTGAGAACGCTAAGACGAAGATCGCCGCTCTGGAGATCCTCGGAGCCGTCTGCTTGGTGCCGGGAGGACACAAGAAGGTACGGTGTTCGATGTAGGATGAAACAATAATATGAATCGAGTAGTTGGACGGTATGTTGCAGCGAGCATCATCATCTGTATCAGTCCATAGTTCAATGTTAAAATATCCAACTTCAGGTGCTAGAAGCGATGGTCCACTACCAGAAATACGCAGCGGAGCGTGCCCGCTTCCAGTCAGTCATCAACGAGCTGGATCGGAGCACGGGGGCATACCGCGACGACCTAGGGCTCAAGACTGCTATCATGTCCTTCGTCAACGCTGTCCTGAACTACGGAGCGGGGGAGGAGAGCCTGGAGTTCCGACTGCATTTGAGATACGAGTTCCTTATGCTTGGGATACAGCCTGGTGAGTCAAGATAATTAATGGTTCAGGCATAAAAAGCGTAGTAGTAGAACTCGCTTCCTTTACAATATGCTACCAGATTAATGGTTTTTTTATATGAGTTTTTAAATTAATCCTGCATAGGTAAAAAATATTAAAGTATGAATAATTATAGTAACATGTCTAAATTGGCGAGTGGGCTGAAAGAAGGTTAAATAAAATTGTGGAGAACTCCTTTGATGGATAGCTAAGAAAGCGATCGAAGTTTAGGAGATAGTGAGTATTAAAGCAAGTAGGTACTCTTATAGTGCTCTTTTTCTTCAAATAAATCTTTTCCTCCAAAATACAGGAGTGTTTAATAACTTTGAAGTCTGACAGAAAATATTTGAAACTTACTTATTACAAAATTAAACTGGAAGAAAAGTCTTTTGCATGTCCTGATTTTGAAAAGTGCAACAATCTTTCTCTCATGTTTATTTCAAGTAATCGAGAAACTCCGCAAATACGAAAACGAAACTTTGGACCGTCACATCGACTTCTTCGAGATGGTTCGCAACGAGGACGAGAAAGAGCTGGCGAGGCGGTTCGACAAGCAACACGTGGACACCAAGAGTGCTGGCGGCATGTTCGAGCTGTTGAGGCGGAAACTGAGCCACACGGCGGCTTATCCTCATTTGCTGTCTATGTTGGAGCATCTTTTGCTGCTGCCATGTAAATATGCACGTATAGGTCGAGTTATTCACGATGACGCGTGCCGTGGTTCTTATTACAATTTCATTAATGTCTAATTTTGTCAAAATCACGCGTCTTCGTGGATGGCACTAGGTATACTTTAAGGAAACAAATCGCCACCAGATAAAGCCCGGTTAAAACTTGAAAGAAAAACGTGCAAATTGCATTAAATTGTGAGGCCGTAAAGCCAACGAGTGTGTAGTGGAACTTGCACGATATTTTTTGCATGTCTAAACTGGGCTTAAGACTGCATTGAACTCTATGCATTTTCTTTCTTGTTACTGTCCGTACTTGCAGTTTCTTCTGTCTCGCCTTTTCTCTGATTGGTGGCGGGTTGCGTTGCCATGGAGCCTTAATAAAGCTTAGCCCTGACTCCATGATAAGAAACAGCTGGCAAGTACGGTGCGCGCATCGACACCTAAAACAGAAAAACGTCCGCCTATCCGCATTTGTTGATGATCCTTGCTTGCTTACTAAGTAAAAGAATGATGGGCAAATTGGCCGATATAACCAATACAAATCTCATGTATATCTCGTATATCACGTGAAAGCTAATATAAGCTTCATTTTCTAATACGGGGACAAACTTAAAAAAACCCTGGAGAGGAGAGTTATCAGCCTTTAAATATACACAAACACACAACTAGCTGTGCCACGCATGCGTTGCAATGCTATTTCTCGTAAATCCGACTCACGCTTGACCGTTTTCCTCCCAGTCTTCAGTCTAGTCTTCATAATAACAATTACGGCAAATAGTGGGATCAATAAGCCTAATACTTACGTTCTAATTCTATTGGTGATTGGGCTGAGTACCATACATTTTTGCCCATCATTATTTGTTTCGTTGCCAGTGGAGTACAACCCTCACAGCCAACACTGGCTGCTGTTAGACCGCGTCGTGCAACAAGTGGTGCTGCAGCAGCCCTCCGCCGGCAGCCGCTCCGCCAGCAGCCAGGAGAACGTCCAGGCAGACACCAGCGATATCAACAAGGTAACAGTCAACGCACGGCGAGCCACGGACGATGATGCACCGCACCGCGGAGCTCCTATTCCTCTTATTGATATATTACTAGAATTTACCCGCGGCTTAGTAGACGGAGTAGACGTCCGTTGTTTTCACCGGACAACGGACCGTTCTTTTGCCGGACTTGTGATGTAGTATGGCTGATGATGATGGAATGTGTGTACATGCACTGGACACTTGTCCGGCGACTTTAGCCATACAACACCGCAAGTCCGGCAAAAAAACGGTCCGTTGTCCGGTGAAACAACGGACGTCTACAAGCGGCCTAAAATGTTAGCTCCCGTTTTTGAATTGAAGTTCCGGGATTTTACTAAATTCCCACGGAAATTCCCAAAAAAATACCCGACACCCGCGACAAATTTCATGTCTATAATCCTGACGGTTGAGATTTCGAGATTTGCGGAAATATCAGGATAAAAAGGAGCCTATGTGTAAATAAATAAAATGCATTCCAAATCCGTCCAGCCGTTTTAGCGTGAAGTAGTAACTAACATACACATACATCCGCATTTATAATATTAGTTAGGATTGAATGGCATTCTATTGTTATTGTTACAATATTTATACTTTTAGGTGTATGATCCAGACTGGGCACCGCTCGAAATAAACGTTGGCGAAATAGTCCATCTGCTCGCAAAGGAAGAAGAATTAGTCGCCGCAAGAACCAAAGCAGAGAATCTACAGAAAGAAAACGTTGACCTCGCCACGGAACTGGCTAAGAAGGTAAGTTATAGGCAAAGATGCGTTTGGTTGCCATCGGTTATGGTAAATTAATCTTGACATTCACATTCGATTAAACGGTGATGAGTCCATACATCGTTAATTGTGGTTGAAAGATAATTTTGTTATTTATTTGCCGCAATGCCTTTTTATGACAAGGCATCGAACACTATGCTTTTTATGGATATAAAATTATATTTATTTTTTATTTAAATAAGTTTATAACTGAAACATTTATCACAGTCTAAACCATGCCATGTCGAAGCTTGACCAGATTTTTATGGATTTTACTCTACATTAATGTTAGTTCGTTTGCCCTCGCAGGTTTTTGTATTGGTATCCATTAATCACACTATCTGAGAGACATTCTTGAAGTTTCACGTCCCTTAAAAAGTGTTTACAGTCATTTCACTATACATATATTCATATTCCAAACAATTTTGATGTCGCACTATCAAACGGTGTGACAGACCGATGCCGGTTTTAGTAAATTTGACTTGTCAGAAATTTTAATGGCATAATCTTCTGCGATATTTAAACATCATGTTAGAATTGATACCAGTTGAGTCACAAACTAAACAAGGAACTTGAGTGTTATAATACAATGTTGTACAAAACTTCTCAAATAAACCTAAATAATATTAGTACGACGTAATAAGACCATGGTAAATAGTTTTGAAAAGTTCAAAAGTATATTTTTGAACTTTACTAAGGCTACTCAACAACTGAGAAATATAAATAAACATCCGAAGGCGAGAACTAACATGCGTATTTTACATTCATATTTCTGGGGATTGAACCTGAGACAGTAGTCAGGTTCTCTAGTCATACTCACTTAGGTACATCCGACCGCCAGATTTTAAAAGTCAAATATAATTTTTTAGACATTTTTATCTGGTATCCCCGTCCGTACGCCAATATCTGGTCAAGCTTATGAATCACCCATCAAGCTAACCGTTAACCCGCCGCATGCCAGGACAAACAGGTGGACCAGCACAGCCAGGAGCGCGAGGAGCTGGAGGGCGTGCTCGCGCGCCTCCAGGACCGCCTCGAGAAGGAAACCGCCGCACACATGGAGAGCACCGAGAGAGCGCGCCACCAGGCCGTCAGGGCTTGTCAGCTCGAACAACAGGTTTCCCTGCTTTTCTTAATTCCAAGCGCCAAAATCTAATGAGACGAGGTTACCTCGACGTTTCGGCCACATTGCAGTGGCCGTGATCACGAGTAGACTAGCGGCGCAAGTCTTTCGAACTACTTGATTGCGATTACTAACGGGACCCGTATTTTGAAGTACCTACCCGCACTTGATCTCGAATTTTCATTTTATTTTAGGTAAGTACTTGGGCTACGTAGATACTACACGTAACCTACGCACGTAACCTAATGGTTGCATTAATTTATTTATTTTTCCTGAAATTTCTGTGGTTTCAATATAATTTTAAATATGAGAATCATGCGGTATCAAAATTAAATGATATCCCACATTTCGGATTTAAACAAAAAAAAAAATTTTTTTTTACTTCCGCATGGTTAATCTATTAATCAATATTACAGCTTGCTAGCACTAACAGTAAGCTAAGCTGCGGACAGACGGACGGACTTACGGATAATTATGACGAAACTAGCAGGATTCCTTCTAGGACTACAGAACCATAAAAGCAATTAGAATTTTACTAAAAGTTAGTAACACTATTCAATAATGAAATATGTGTGTTTTTCACACAGCTAAACCAAGAGAGGTCGGAACGTGCGAGGTTTGAAAAACTAGTCACTGAGGGCAGCATACCGGATGATGCTAAGGTAAATTAATGGCCCGGTGAGAGCCAACCTTAAGTTATTTTACTATGCAAAAGCTAAAATTTCTTCCATGTATGTCGATGATTTCCTCAGTGTGTCCCTAATACAGGTAAGAACGATCCCTGACCATGAAGATAAGATCATGGTTATTTGGCCATTTCTTTCATTCAATTCATTCTTTGTAGTTACAGGTGGCAAAGGTGTATAAAATTAAGTCTCAAATTCGTTCAAATAATAAAGCTCTGTTTTTTCCACAATAATATTTTATTCGAAATTGGAATAAGTACTATAAGCACCGGTATTTTACCGTTAATATGGAACCAGGGCTTAAATCTGGTGCCAATAATACTGTTCGGATTGGTAGTGCCTAGCCTAACACCCTATCAACGTCACACCCGAATACTTCTAAAAAACGCACATTTTTTCCAACTATAGGTCAGCAACCTCAAGAGCGCAGTAATAGAGACGTGCAGCGTGCCGCCGCCCCCGCCTCCCCCGTCGGCGTGCCCGCCCCCTCCCCCCGCGCCTCTGCCCCCGTCGGCGCCTATCCCCCCGCCCCGCTCGCTCCCCTGGCCCCCGCCGCCCCCAAACCTAAGAAGAATGTTCCCACGCCCGGTAATCCTCTGAAGAGCTTCAACTGGAGCAAACTGCCCGATGCCAAGTTGCACGGCACTATATGGCAGGAGTTGGATGACACCAAACTGTATAACGCCATGGATCTGCATACTATTGACAAGATGTTCTGCGCTTATCAGAAGAATGGTGTACAGGTGGGTGATTGTCAATATTTATTAACAAAATAAATGGAAAGAACATTAAATACTACAACGTTTAGTGCCCGTCGTCATACAGTCCATTTCAAAAAAGATATGGCGTGAGTACTTTCAAAGGTTTTCAAGTAAAATAAACTCCAATATTTCAAGTAAATTTTCAAGAAAAATATTGCGCTTGAAAATGAACTATATGCGACAGAATCTAGAGTCAACACGGCTGAAAACGTGGCTACCGAACTAGGGGATGCTATTAGATTTATCAATACAGACAATGAAATTAACGTAACTCAGTTGAAATTGACCATTTTCTCTTGTTTTTTAACTCATTTAAAAACGAGGAAGGTCAGTTGAATTCTGAATTATTTTATTTTGTTTTTCTAATTCGTCGAATTACTAGGAAAAACACAAGTGACCAACAAACTCCACTTTCTTTTCACATTTCACACATGCTGTCTTAAAATCCCTCGTGCGTGATTCCAGAACGAGGGTTCCGTGGAGGATCTGCGTCAGCTGGGCGCCAAGCCTCGCACCAAGATCCTGTCCGTGATCGACGGCCGGCGCGCGCAGAACTGCACCATCCTGCTGTCCAAGCTCAAGATGACGGACGAAGAGATATGCCGGTATGTACTTACGAGTATATTGCTCATCCCACCATAACCGGCCCTCGGGAAAATTGTCATCATACCTATCAGCATCCACCGTAAACCCACGGCTTTAACCAGGTCATACGTTAATCTCGTTGGTTTAACTACATTGCTTTTGCCGACTCGGGAAAATACCAAACCTAAAATTTAAACGAGGATATTTCTGAGCGACTATAAATAAAGGAGCGCACCTCCCCCGAAAGACCATCAAAGTGTAACACGCTATGAGTATCAGCATACGACCGTTCAATCATAACAGCGTGTTCAGATTTTCCTGAGCACGGTGTCAGCTGCGATGTTTATGATGGCGAGTGGCGACTGTGTGTCTCTTAGCCTCCACATCTAACCTTAGACTTAAAACTTGACTCACAAAATGAGTACTTTTAAGTGCGATATAGACGTCAGTTGTTATTTACTTTACAGAGCAATCCTCCGCATGGACAGCGGAGAGCAGTTGCCCATCGACATGGTGGAACAGCTGGCCAAGTTCACGCCGAGCGCCGAGGAAGCCGCCTTGCTCGAGGAACATCAGGACGAGCTCGACAACATGGCCCGGGCTGATCGGTTCCTTTACGAAATCTCCAAGTACGTTTATGAGCATAGACATCAGGGAACACTTGATCGTTCACATGACATGACGTATGTCTAACGGTTAAGTTCATAGCAGAGGAAGATTAGATCAGGACGAATTCGATAAAATGGCCTGGGCTGATCGGTTCCTATACGAGATTACTAAGTACATCTAGTGAATATTGAAAAAAAAATTGGTTATGCTCACAAAAGGTTGCATCACCAACCGTGACCTGAGAGATGGATTCGAGGCTCATTTCCCGGCGTTGAATGATGTAAGATGACCTTTAGTCTTTACACCTACTCGCTAAGAATTGCACTACAAAGGTGGCCTTAGGGCCTCCGCTAACTCACGCACCTGCGTGCAAGCCCGTCGCTTGGCTTGGCGCCGCGTGCTTGTTTCATGTCATCTAATAGAGCAGTACTGCGCGAGGCGGGCTTCTGCTCCATTGAAAACTATTGAAACGGCACGTCGCGCCAAGCCAAGCCGTGGACTCGCACGAGTTAGTTGAGGCCTTTAACAACGCTTGTTTCTCGTTTACCCAGAATCCCGCACTATCAGCAGCGCGTACGCACGCTGCTTTTCAAGAAGAAGTTCTCAGTGGCGGCGGCCGAGGCCACCGCGCGCGCTTCCACCGTACTGCGCGCCGCGCGCGACATGACGCGCTCGAGACGCCTGCGCGCGCTGCTCGAGGTCGTGCTGGCGCTGGGAAATTACATGAACAGGTATGTTGACGACTTTGTCACTCCATACGGGAATATAGCTGTGGCGACGACAGCTTGTACAGTGCTGCGCGCCGCGTGTGATATGAACGCTGGCCCTGCCTGCGTGCAATGTTCGAGGTTGTGCTGGTGCTGGGAAACCATATGAACAGGTATGTTGACGACTTTGTCACTCCATACGGGAACATCGCTATGGCAGCAACATCTTAGACAGTGGTGCGCGCCGCGCGGGAAAGGAAGCGCTGGCGCTGCCTGCGCGCGATGCTCGAGGTCGTGCTGGTGCTGAGAAACTATATGAACAGGTATGTTTTCGATACTGTCACGCCATACAGGAAGTTCTCGGTGGCGGTGGCTAAAGCCAGAGCTTCTACATTGCGCCGCGCCGCGCGGGCTAAGAAACGCTCGCAGCGACTCTAGGCTTGAGTTTGTGTTCGTGCTGGATAACTTTATTGTTACGTTAAAGCGTCATTCCAAGCAGAAAGTTGCCGGACTCAATGTGCCACTCCATACAGGAAGTTTCCTGGGCGGCGGCAAAGGTCACAGCTTCTACACTCACCTTGATATATCTGCCACAGCGGAGCGTGCAAAAATAAACGACACGTCCTGCCGGCCCTAGAAATAGTCGTATGTAAGTGTAACGTGACTGATTGAAAATTCAACCCCAAAAAAAGAGGTGAAATAAGGGAACGACAATTAAAATATAAATCTGCCAAGACGAAAATCATTACTTTCAGATTTGAGCTTTGGTTTTCATTGTTTTTTGAAAACCTCTTCAGAAGTGAAATGTTGGCACAGTATGTTTGGAGATGAGGAGATTTCATTTTCATTTAATTCTGCGGGGACCAAGTCACGTTCAAAAGCTAGTTTATTTCTAACCATCATCATCATCATCATACTTTTTTTGATACTGAGCCAATCCATTCTTAGATGTGGGCCTCTTCCCTCTTCTTCCACTCTTGGCGATCTTGTGCCCGTCTCATCCAGTCTCAACCTCCGTACCGTCGAATGTCGTACAGCCAGCCAGTTTACCATGATGTGCAAAGTTAAAACAAAACTTCTTTTTTCCACAGAGGCGCGCGAGGCAACGCATCAGGCTTCCGCCTGTCCTCACTCAGCAAACTCGCCGACACCAAATCCTCTGTCTCCCGCAACACCACCCTCCTCCACTACTTGGTGGAACTGCTCGAAGTCCAGTTCAAGGACATTCTGTTGCTGGAAGAAGACCTGCCCCATGTCAGGGCGGCGGCGAAGATCTGCGTCGAACAGCTGGAGAAAGATGTTGGCGCGTTGAAGAATGGTCTAAGAGAGGTAAGCCGGAGTATAACAATAGGCTGTCCTAATAAATTCTAATAAATCTGTCAATTAGATTATCGGAAAAATAGGACACGGATTTTTTTCTTTTGCCAATTAAACAAATAAAAAAACAGGTCAAGAGCGTGTCGGACACGCCCAAGATAGGGTTCCGTAGCCATTACGAAAAAATCAAGTAATATTTTTCTAAGGATTTCGCATTCTGTACAGAATCTTCCAGGTTTAGGTATATTTTATACCTTAGGCTGCTATGCACTTTAAGTGGCTGTTTCACCATCCCCTGATTAGTGTTAACTGACGGATAAATGTGATGCCGTCTCCGTCTATTCGAACAAAACAAATAGAGACGGCATCACACCTAACCGCCAGTTAACACTAATCAATGGATGGTGAAACAGCCCCTTAAACTACTAATAATTCTCAAGCAATCTGAGCCGTTATAATTTTCCTTGTAAATTTAATATACTTAGGTACTACCACCTTGATTTTTTATAAATTTTTCCTCCCAACCGTTTATGTTTTAGAGGGGCGGGGTAAAGATGGAATTTTCGAATGACAATGTCAGAGATTGTTAATATGCTTGTACGCCCGTAGGTCTCTCGCGAACTGGATTACCACGCGTCCCTGTCCGCGCCGGCGCCGTGCGACGCGTTCCTCCCCGTGATGCGAGAGTTCCACGCCCACGCCGTCTGCTGCTTCACCCAGCTCGAGGATTTGTTCCAAGTGAGTGCTCAACACCGGAACAGATTGCATAATCTGAAGGAGGCCTACACCTTAGAGGTTCAGAACAGCTAAAGAAGAAGGTGCTGATGGCTCAGTGTGTTTAGTTTCTGGTGTCCCCGCTATCTTCATTATTTGGGGCCATTCATAAATTACGTCACACCGATTTTGACCATCCCCCCCTCCTCCTTATAAAGGACGCTGAGGATGGATTCCATCAAAATCGCAAATATTTTGGTTTCTGAGTCACAAACCACCTGGACCCCTCCCTCCCCTTAAATGTGTGACGTAGTTTATGAATGACCTCTTTCCTGGCTTTTTGGTGTTTTTAAGTTTCGCAAATATCTTTAGTTCTCCTGGTATCCAAAATGTTTCTTGCTAATTGAGATTCTAATGTCGAGGTTGTCAGAGGTTGACCGATTATGTCGAGTGACTCTTGTATACCCGGTCAGTGTCCCTTGTATCCCCAGTGTTTCTAGTAGTAACTTCAGTATCTCTATCATCTTGATTGGCGTAGTAAATATGGATGGAGATGGACGGATGTAGTGGTTAGAAGCAACTGGAGGGAGGCCTATGCCGAACAGTGGACGTTTTACGTTTGATATGATTGCTGATGACCTTGAATTGTGACTAGGACATGAAGACGCGGCTGGAGGCGTGCGCGCACGCATTCGGCGAGGAGGCGAGCGCGTCGCCCGAGCAGCTGTTCGGCGCGCTGGACGCGTTCCTCGCGCAGCTGGCCGAGGCGCGCGCAGAGTGCGACGCCGCGCGCCGCCGCCGCGACGACGAGGAGCGCCGCACGCGGCACGAGCAGGAGGTGAGGGGGGAGGGGGGGGGGACAATAAGACGCCTTCCACACGCTACATTCCCACATTTGCTTCTCATAATTCCTATTTGAGTAGATAGTAGCGGCGTCGCGTGAAAAAGGCCCTGGACCAAAAAATACACTATCTTAAAGCGACGAGTGCAGTAAGCGCGAATGAGAAAGTTGTTATGAAGACCAGTCCACTGCCGGTCGGTAGTCGAATTGTGTAGTGAGGATTGAGATTATCGGTTAGCCGGGACCGCTCGACCAGATTGGGAATGAAATAAAACTAAACTTGGCGATTTTCTTTTTAAGTACATATGGATGAGATCACAAGATTTTTTTTAACAAATCAGTCATCTTAAACCACAGAAATCTAGATAAACAGGTAATAATGGAAATGCCTTTCCGGTGTTCTGATTCAACACGTATGCCATAGCGTATCGCATATACCCCTTTAAATCTAAACAAGCTACGTCTTTATTTTATACCTAGCTACTTCGCAACTGCGCGATTTGTTTGCAAAGCAGCTAGGCAACATTGTAGTTCATTATTTTTTATCTTTTTTTTCAGCTAAAAAAACGCACAATGGAGCGCAAGCAAGCCTCCAGCCTGCTCAGTTCCGTGGGCAAGTCCCTCGGCAAAGCCAATGGCGACTGCAACGGGCACAGCGACTCCCGCGACTCCACCCTCACCAACGGGCAGAAGGGAGAGTTCGATGACCTCATCTCTGCCCTCAGAACGGGTGACGTGTTCGGTGACGACGTCGCCAAGTTCAAGAGGTCCCGGAAAACATCCAAGGGGCAGAAAGGACGAGATTCCCCCCCCAAAAGCGTACGCAGAGAGGACTCCAGGGAACGCTCCAAGAATTAGCAAGTAAGCCCGTCACAAATGTAGGAAGTGTAGTGTGACAACGAATTGTGAACTCCGATGCCATTTTGTTTTTCTATTCAGCTCGACTGGTGCCTAATTTTCTTGACGTTTTTTTTAACGTCGCTCTTCCGTGTTTTGCACTCGCATGAACTGACTGCGTCGAAGACTGTACATGTTATTCCATAGACATTATTAATTTTAGAGCATTATCTATAAGCGTTTGTGTGATTTGAATAACCATAGAGTAGCATGTATTTTTTTTTTACTACAATTTTATAATGATATAAAATTATTACGGTTGTAAAACAGATATGGAATTTTATAAATTTTTCAGCTGAATACGGAGTCTGATTGTGTGGGGAGCCGTTTGAGGAATTGTATTCTTACAATTTGGCTTGAATTTTGATCTGTATTTTAGATTTAAGCCACTTGATCGCCTAAATTATTTCATTGATTTCTCGAATGGTCCGCACACAAATAGTCTTTTATACAAAGAGGACGTCATAGGATTTAGTATCCCAGTATTCGAACATATCTCGGTACTTAGTGAAATTTTGGACAAATATTGCTTATTCTCTGTGTGACTACTGACTGTTAGGGAATTGACTGTATGCTAATTGTTAACCGAGGATACCGCAGACGTACTGTAGAGATAGAATGCAAGTGAATCTACCCAACAGATGATTGAGTCATCAATGTACACGGTCAGGGGACTGTCGATTCAAATTGATCTTTTGAATTGCCTTTAAATTTGACTTACAAAGCGTGTACAGTACCTATGTAATATAAATTATACACGCGTTGTTCTACAGTTCGATGCGCTCAAGTTTCTCTTTATAGTACGTCTGTGGGAGGAGACCATAGATTAGGAATTGAGTGTATTCTGTACGTGCCGATAGGATTTTGACATTTTTAATACTTTAATAACTAACATAAATTTTTTGGATACATTTACATTGCCCCAACACTATTAAATTAATTTTTTATTCTGATGCGTTGTAAATATAATTTTAATTAATCTAAATTCGTTACGATGAGATTTTAATAAGTAATTTATTGAAATGGCGTGTCTATGAGAGTTTGTATGTAAATTTTATGTTTTGTTCAGTATTTTTTAAGCGTATAGCTGTGCATGCAACCAGGCTGCGCGTTTCAAAACTTTTCACGCAAAAATAAACCGTAATTAAAAGTGATTATGTCATGTTTTGCTGTTAAGGTTTGGCACGCCATGCGATGATACGTGTTGTTGACTGTACATTAATATATTGTACCTTAATATAAACACTATTTAATAAAAACTTGAAACACTAATATTGTTTTACTCCAGACACCAATAAACAATTATTTTTCTCCTTAGTATTGCACTCTGGACCTCATCTTTATAATGGTGAGGTGTGAAAATTTAGATCTCTATTCTTTGGTCTAACATTGGATATCATAACAATTACTTATATCCATATCATGTTGCCGGTACAGAGGCAACCGGACAAATAATATATGTACTTGATATTCTGTATACACTTACCCCCTTATTCATAAACGACAATTAAACCTATTTTAGTTAAAATGCCGCTAAAATTCGTTTGTCCTTATCTGTCACTTCGACATTTGTATTTGTTAGAAAGGGACAAAGCATTTGTTAGTTAACATAGGCTTGTTAAGTTTTATGAATAAGGGGGTTATAGTGTACTGTATGTACTATACACTGTAGAGGTACATTCCTTTTGCACACCACGTTTTTTAAATGCGCCTTCGACGCGCGTTGACAGCGCGTTTTTCTTTCCATACCATACATCTCGCGTACGTATTGCGTTTGTATCGGGCCCTGTTCGTTCGTTGGTGCTCCCTTGTGTTTGATGCTGACTGTACCTAACATTGCGTAATGCAGGCGTTTTCAACCTAAGACAAACGGCACACTTTTCGTTAATCAAAGTTTCACGGCACTCCAGTAAAAAAATGCCAAGTGCGAGTCGGACCGGCTTTCGCTCCGTTGGGCCGCTTGTAGACGTCCGTTGATTTCACCGGACAACGGACCGTTTTTTGCGGTGTTGTATGGCTTCATCGCCGGACAAGTGTCCGGTGCGTGTACACACATTAATTGTAAGCCATAACAACACTGCAAGTCCGGCAAAAAATAAACGGTCCGTTGTTCGATGAAAACCACGGACCGTCTACAAGCGGCCTTACCATAACAACCTGACAACGCGAATCGCACACGGCACGCGTCAGTTGTTTTTGTACTATTTTCTCATTAAAATAGCTATTTATGATTTCAATGCAGCATACACTGCGCGGCAATCGCGGCACACCTGAAAATATTGAAAACGTCTGGCGTAATGTGTTTGGAATGTACAGTCAAACAAACTGATTCATGAACTACCTGGAACCATTTTACATATTAAGATAGTACGTCCATGGTTATTTCCTTGACAAAAGTATGGGATGTTCATGACATTAGTAACACAAAGGTGCCACCCTGTTACTTGATTCAGTTTGTTTGGCTGTTCGAATACATTCGCGTGTTATTTTTATCATTGTGTAATTCCCATCGTGAATCTACGTCAAGTATGCTAGCGTCACAGAATTTCCGCAACACTGTTAAAGATAATAAAGAATAATGGTGTATCTGTAAACGTCAATATCCTATACGTAAAGTGATTGAGATAAATGACTACCGGATGGCAGCTGCTCCCGGGCTTATTCTGCGCTACGCTCCATACAACTATGTAAGAATATCAAAGGTTTTATGAATTAAATTCGGGTTTTGTTTAGCGTACCATGATTTTACTGAAGCTCGATATTTCGGCACAAAATTAAAATTAGTAATGGCCGCGATAGTCTAAAATAAAATTAAAGGTGCCATAAACTGCTTCAACTTTGCCTTCTGCCCCAACATTGCCTGATTTGATTTAGAGTCGATAACTTAGCACTCGTATAGGTTTTTAAACTTTTATCTACACGGGGATTATTATTACGGGGATAAAAGTTTAAAAACCTAGGTGCTATAATATAATACGGATGCTAAGTTATCGACTCTATATCAAATCGGGCAATGTTTGCGCCAGTAAACAGGCATAAAGTAAACAGGAGCGTTAGCGACAATTCAAGCGAAACCACAGTAAATTTGCTTAGAGGTTATTGCCGAGCACCCGTCCGAAATTGTGAATAATAAAGTTTTTGACTACCATTTATATTTACTAGAGCGTTTCGTAGAATGATCGTGTAAATGTTCGTAGCAATGTTTGGCTCTATCACAGAATAAGTACATAATAGTACAAGCTCTATGCTTAGCTCTGTTCGTTGTTCAGTTCGACAAATTTAAAAGCGGCGAATGCTCGCTGTTCTCAAGGGCGCCGCCAGCCGATGCCCAGGGGGGGGGGGGGGCAAGTTGATATGGAGAGTGACAGAAGTATGAATGTGGGTTTTCACAAATATATCATAAAATATCGCAAGATGGCGTTAGTGTCGTGAGGGCCGTTTGACGCTTGCGATTGGCTCATTCAACTAATCACGAGCAAATCAAACGGACCTCACGAACGCCATCTAGCGATATTTCGCTTCTGTAGAAACCCTCACTGTAGGTAAAGTCGAAAGCACAAGAACTTATTGGTAGGGGAGACCGAGGAGTTGTGACAGAGGAAAGTTGTGACATCATCGATTTTTAGGAACTTATATTTACTGCCAGCAAGCTCGCAACAGCGTGTGTTTGATAGCTCAAGACCTGAACTAAAAAACGCTTGCTATTGCGAGCTCGCTAGCAGTTACTATGTTCTAAAGAATCGACGTTGTCACTACTCTCGTCGGTCTCCCCTACTTAGGACTTTGGTTTGAATTAGGTAGGTATGCATGAATTAAGAATTTACCGGGACTATTATCTTATATAAGTTATAAACTACCAGTGTGTCTTTCATCTCAATGCGTTTAATCGTTTTTGCGTGATGCACTTACTAACACTCCATCATTCTCATTTACATTATCATTATCATTATCTTCTCTCGTGATTTAGATCTGGCAGTCAAATTGAAGTTTCGGGATCTAACTACATTACTAAATATATAAATATCGGGATCAAAAGTAGCCTATCACTTATTCCTGACCTACCAGATGTTCAACTATCCACATGTCAAATATAATTTAAATACATTCAGCAAGTTTTAGCATGAACGCACGCACACCCAAACAAACTTCCACATGTATGTATAATATTAATAAGATAACTAGTAGAACTATTTGCTGTAAACATTTTCGTCTGAGCAGAATTCTTCTATCGCTGTAGGACCTGCAGGGCTACTATGAAACTCGAAACTCGAAGTTCGTGTCGTGCGGTCCCTGTGAGTGTACGATACGAACTTCGAGTTTCGAGTTTCGTAGTAGCCCTGCTGTAGGTATCTTTGCTGAGTACTTTATTATACCTGATAGCTGTATCAAAGTACTCAGCAAAAAGAGATAAACTACCGAAGTACCTTCCGTCTTATTAACGTGAGAGAGGAACTGTACCGGACACTCATGAATAATGTATCTGTAATATACTAGTAGGAAATAATCCTAAAAGGGAAACATGTCAATAAGTAAACATAAACATAAACTTAACGACCTTTTATAAATAGGTATAAGTGGGTGCTTGGGTACCCATGGCAGAAGGGGGTTTAACCGTTTGACCTTTCCGACATGTTTTTACTGTCCAATTTCTTAAAGATATCTACTGATATTGGTACAAGCCATAAACGAAGAATTAGAGTCCGCAAGTATGGGGAGCCCTACAAAGTCAAGTCTAGTTTACGAAGGAATGTGTGTTTTAAAAGAGCAGTATACATAGTGAATTCACGTTAGGCATTCAAGATGGGAGTTTCGTGGAGTCAGCTGAGTATCGTGTAGCTCTTACACTTCCTTGATACATATTCAAGACACTGAAATACTTACTTGCGTTTGCATACTGCAGAGGGCTAAACCACAGTAATCATTTAAACAGGTTCCCTGTCCCGAAGCACTGTACAGCGTTCTTTTGACACTTCCCCATAGTAATGATAAACTAATGTAATATCTCCAATGTAATGTCCCTATACCTAGTAATTATCATTGGTTATCTAAATGTGGTTCAAGTATTAAAATAATATATATAAAACGCAATAATAAATATTATTTATCGAAAGAACAACTGCATTACTTACATCATTGGCCGTGATGTAAATAATGCAGTTGGTAGGTGGTAACTAGGTCCCTGGCGTCGTATTTGTATTCGTATTTCCTAATTAAAAAAAATAGCATCAAAATCGGTCCATCTGTTTGGAAGCTACGATACCACAGACAGACATACATTAACGTCCAACTTATAACACCCCACTTTTTGCTTCAGGGGTTAATTAAACATACATAATTTACGATTTTCGTTGTAAGTTTTATATTTTATAACTTACGAGCGGCAAAAAATCTGGCCCTCAAATGTATGCAATAATAGGGTATATGTATAAAGTACTCTGTGATAATAGGTAATTTTGTATGCAAAGTAGGCCAAATTTTGTGCTGGTGAGTATATTTATTTATTTTATTGTAAAATCATGTACATTATAATAATAGATGTTATGCAGCACCTAATCGTTACGTCTTGTACAGCATTTTCATTTTATAAACTGCGCGTTCTTAGCAGTCCTCAAACAGTCAAATCGTCGAACTGAGTTGCTTTGCTGCTTGTCACATTTACTGCGTAAGCCACACTACATTACTATGCGTTCCGCACAAACACTCTGCGCCTATTTCCATACAAGAGGCAAGCTCTAGGTGTCCATGCGTAATACAGAAAGAATGATAAAAGCTTTCAACCTATACACGGCTAAATGCAAGAGGTTTAGGAATAGCTCAAAACGCGAAACCGCGCACAGCTGAGGAAACTGAATCGTATCAGGGCGGGACCTTTTCATAACCAATTTCGCTATGGAACCTTTGTCAGAAGAAATCGTAATCATCTTCATCAGCCTACAGCAGTCCACTGCTGGACATAGGTATCTTCCATGGCGCGCCACAACACTGTCTTCAGCCCCTCGTTTAGGTTGTCCGTCCACCGTGCCACAGGACGCCTACAGACAGAAGTAAGGACTGTCAATAAACATCAGTAGCTCAAAGGTTCCACCCTGGTACCTAGTACGTCATTCAGTTTCTTTCACTGACATGACAATCACGCCTGTTGCTGAGATTTAAGTACCATCATGGATTTCTATCGAATAGCTTTTTAGCTTTGCTAAAAACAGCCAAGAATGAGTCGGGCTTGCACTCCAAGGATTCCGTAAACAACACACAAACATCACGCCTGTATCCCAAATGGGGTAGGCAGAGCACACGAAACGTTACCGCTTCGGAGCCACTTTTAGCAATTTTAGGTTTTAAGTTTGACAAAAACGGTACAATAGTGACAGGTTGCTAGCCTGTCGCCTACAGTAGGTATACCTTAACCTATATCCTCCGTAAATCTCTTAAATAATAGAAAAATAGAGGGAAATTCTGGAATAAGTAACTCTTACGTAGGTTACTTTTTACCCCGATAATCAAACAGGCTCCATGTGAAATCCCAAAATGCCCCCGCTATAGAGACAGAAAATTTTGCACAGATATTGGTCAAAGAACATAAATGAAGAGCACGATTTAATTTTTTGGGGATTCCCATGGGAGGGACGTTAGTAAATTCCGGAATCGCACTGATAGATCTAATGGTTTACGTGAGCGAAGCCGTGTATAGAGGCTAGTAATGTAATAAATAAGCAAGGCGATGTTATTTGGCGAAGGTGAAGGGCATAATAATTCATCATCATCATCATCAGTCCGAAGACGTCCACTGCTGGACAAAGGCCTCCCCCTGAGAACGCCACAATTAACGACAACTCGCCACTTGCATCCACCGGTTTCCCGCTACTCTCACGATGTCGTCAGTCCACCTGGTGGGAGGCCTGCCAACGCTTCGTCTTCCGGTTCGTTGTCGCCACTCGAGGACTTTCCTCCCCCAACGGTTATCTGTTCTTCGAGCGATGTGGCCTGCCCATTGCCACTTCAATAATAATTAGTTCAATAAAATTGCCACCCTTGCAATACGACACCATGTAAGCAATCCCCAAGGATACAGGGTGTTAGTAATTAATGGATAAATATTTAACGAGAACCTGATAGAACCCATTGTAATTAATAGATGGCCATATCGCATTTACGATCTCCTACTTCCTACCCCTCATATTACGAGTGTCCAGAAAGAGATTGTGATTGCAATTATATAAGTACGCATGCGTTGGATCAGTGGTTCTCAAAGTTTTTTGATTACGGAATGTTTTTGAAAAACTAAGTTAGTATATACGTCCCACTACTGGGCACAGAGGGGCTACTACGAAACTCGAAAATCGAAGTTCGTATCGCACCGTCCCTTTCACTCGCGTATTAAATGACACAGCGTCAGCGGGACGGCAACATACGAAGTTCGAGTTTTGCACTTCGTAGTTAAGGGCCAGGCCTCTTCTCGGATTGAAAGGGCGTGAGCCGTAGTTCCCACGCGGGCCCAGTGCGAATAGGGAACTCCACATTAACATTTTCAATGGAACATAGTTCTCTGCAAACTCACAGAAGGTACCCCTTAAGTACTTACCTATTTATTTTGATTATGGGTTGTTCTTTGACGGAGCTCCTCCAGAAGCTTCGGACTACAATTTTAGGATTGCTGCGTTTGATAATATGGCATCTGGGGCAACTTTGCGGACTGCGGAGGCAAACTCTAATAAAAATTAAACATGGACCTAGGATTTATTTAGGTGCTAAGGCACCTTAGCACCTAAATAAAACTATTTTCTCAAACATGCTCGGAAATGTATGCGTTAATGTCACGAAATGGAGACATGAAGTTTCTCATTTATGGCTCCCTACCACCTCCCTACATAACTTCTTGGCCTAGGCCATGAAGTATGTATGAAAATCCATTATTGTCCGCTGCTCTAACTTTTTAATTTTGCTTACTAACATTAAACTGACAAAGGAAAAATTACGAACAGCCAACCACCACTACTCTGTAAGCATTTGCGATACTGCGATGCGATGCGATGGATGGATGGATGGATGGATGGATGGATGGATGGATGGATGGATGGATGGGACGGACGGACGGACGGATGGATGGATGGAAGGACGGACGGACGGACGGACTGATGGATGGATGGATGGACGACGGACGAACGGATGGATGGATGGAAGGACGGACGGACGGACGGACGGACGGATGGATGGAAGGAAGGACGGACGGACGGATGGATGAATGGATGGATGGATGGATGGAAGGACGGACGGACGGACGGACGGACGGATGGATGGATGGATGGATGGAAGGACGGACGGACGGATGGATGGATGGATGGAAGGACGGACGGACGGACGGACAGATGGATGGATGGATGGAAGGACGGACGGACGGACGGACGGACGGATGGATGGATAGATGGAAGGACGGACGGACGGACGGACGGACGGATGGATGGACGGATGGAAGGACGGACGGACGGACGGATGGATGGATGGATGGATGGAAGGACGGACGGACGGACGGACGGACGGATGGATGGATGGATGGATGGAAGGACGGACGGACGGACGGACGGACGGATGGATGGATGGATGGAAGGACGGACGGACGGACGGATGGATGGACGGATGGATGGATGGATGGAAGGACGGACGGACGGACGGATGGATGGATGGATGGATGGATGGACGGTCGGACGGACGGACGGACGGACGGATGGATGGATGGATGGATGGATGAATGAAATATTTCCTCACATTGTTTGAGAAAAGCACTATACAAACCTCGGCCAGAACAGGGATTGCTGGACTCCTTTTATCCGGCCTCGTCTACGACTCGGCCGTCTACCCCAAACTCGTCCATCAATCCCTTACTTCATGGCCTCTGCAGTAATGTACTATTACACTATTCCGTATCTTTAATTAATGGAACGTTAATTATTCCTTTTTTAATTTGAATTTTATATCCCGCTAATATTAAATGCGAAAGTTTGTAAGTCTGTTTTGTTGTTTGCTACCTTTTCACGTCTAAACCGCTGAACCGATTTGGTTGAAATTCGATATATAGATAGTTTGAGTCTCGGGGAAGGACATAGAATAGGTTTTTATCCCGGAAAATTTTACGAATTCTACGCGGACAGTCGCGAGCTATTGCTAGCTCTTGTTATTGCTAGCTATTTTTAGTAATTCGATAATTGATTGATTCAGGCGTTACTTTGTCTGGCCAAATGGAACTGGGTCCATAATTATAAACTTCACTAATTTACCCGTGCACGCACGTGTTTCCTTTTTCTCTTTCTCTGTCTCAACATTCCCACAGCTCTCTTGCTTTTCAGCTGCAAACCGTGTCCCGACACATATATATTTATTTGTAGGTAAACATAATATATGTGTCACTCAGACATAACTGGAGCACGGTTAATAGCGAAGAAGTGGGAAAATTTGTTTAGATTACGTTGTTCTATAAAGTAAATAAATAAATAAATATCATGCATGGGACACTTGACACCAATTGACCTAGTCTCTAACTAAACAAAGCTTGTACTATGGATACTAGGCAACGGATAAACATATTTATATAGATAAATATATACTTAAATATATATTAAACATCCAAGACCCGAGAACAAACATTAGTATTATTCATACAAATATCTGCCCGGCCGGGAATCGAATCAGGGACCTCAAGCTTAGTAGTCACGCAGGTTCTCTAACCACTTGGCCATCCGGTCGTCAAAAGTCTATGTTATTATGGTGGTCATCATCATCATCATCATGTCAGCCGAATGACGTCCACTGCTGGACATAGGCCTCCCCCAAGGCTCTCCACTCAGACCGGTCTTGTGCTTTCCGCATCCACCGCGATCCCGCGATCTTAACCAAGTCGTCGCTCCATCTTGTTGGAAGCCTACCGACAGCTCGTCTCCCGGTCCGCGGACGCCATTCGAGAACCTTCTGACCCCATCGGCCATCAGTCCTTTCTTTCTATTCTATTCTATTCTATCACTGGCAACACACACTGGTCAAAGACTTTTGACTTCAAACACTGCGGTAATTTGGACGAAAAGACACTGCGAAGCTTCCCGAACGCTGCCCAGCCGAGTCGGATTCGACGAGTGATCTCTTTCTCAAAGTTGGACCTACCTAACTGGACCGTTTGTCCCAGGTATACATAGTCGTCAACAACTTCGAGCGCAGAGTCTCCGACTATTACGGGGGTTGGTACAACATGGACATTAGACATGACATTATGGTGGTGATGGTATTTAAAACCATCAGTCTGTTGGAATTTCTAACGGTCTCAAAATTAGACCTCAGAATAGAGATATCTTTATTCATTCATTCATATTTTTATGACTGAAA
Organism: Choristoneura fumiferana; assembly: GCF_025370935.1. NCBI lineage: Eukaryota > Metazoa > Arthropoda > Insecta > Lepidoptera > Tortricidae > Choristoneura > Choristoneura fumiferana. The sequence goes on from NC_133478.1 coordinate 4,288,698, forward strand.
CACATTGTACCTACGTTACTAAGACGTCAAAAATATGTACCTGTACACCTTTATGCCACTAACCATAAGATCGATGTATACATTATATATATTTAACGCTGTATAGATAGGTATTGCCCGCAGCTTTACCTAAATGACTTTAATTAATTCCTGTATGTAAACTACCAGTGTAGTTACAGTGGAGTGCAAAAAAATGTACTTCATCATCATCATCATCCCTGCCTATTTACGTCCCACTGCTGGGCACAGGCCTCCTCTCAGAATGAGAGGGCTTGGGCCGTAGTTCCCACGCGGGCCTAGTGTGGATTGGGAACTTCACACATACCATTGAATTAAGTATTTCACAGGTGTGTGCAGGTTTCCTCACGATGTTTTCCTTCACCGTAAAGCTCGTGGTAAATTTCAAATGTAATTTCGCACATGAATTTTCGAAAAACTCAGAGGTGCGGGCTGGGGTTTGAACCCACGAACCTCTGCTTGAGAGGCGATAGGTCAAACCACTAGGCCACCACGGCTATACTAGGCCACAATGGCTATCAGCTATAAAAATGTATTTATTCCTTTAAATAAAAATATGTACCACAGATTCTTATTACGACGTCATAAGGCCCGCCGTGGCAACATGTTTTTCAGTGGTTCTAATAGATAGGTACATATTTTTGCACTTGAATGTGATATACTATATGGGAAAGGCAGCTAGAAATAGTAAAATATTCCACTTATTTGAAAAAGATCATTTATTTAAACATTTAAGAGAACTTACTTACCTACATAAAAATATTTCTTAGTCTAAATTATTGTAACAATGAACGTCATTATTCTAACAGAAACATTGCACTGTAGCGGTTCCTGGGTCCATCTCACGAAGCTTCCACTTTCAAGTCTAATATGGAACATTATAAGTACAGCATTTTTTTATAATCTGCATGTTTGTACGTATAGTTTACTCTAAAATTCACAATGCTTTAGTTTTACTGTTATATTGTGTAATTTCATTGAATAAATAAATAAATCAAAATAATGTTCAATTAAACTTTTAACTCCACTCAAGTGAAATTTTAAAAAATGAAAACGAAAGCTTCATGTTGGACCTCTCTAAAGGCAGTTGCGTGAATCGGCTGGCACAATCAATTTTGATGGCTTGTTTCAGCTCCGAATTTTAGATTTCACCTTGTGGTCTTTTAACGTACGAGTAGTTACTTACGTTGTTTTTGGATCTACATCTTATTTACTAAAATTCTTCAGGATTAGGCTTTATTTAACCTCTTATCTTGAATCTCTACTTGAAATAAAATACAGCTTCTATTCTAAAAATACCCCACGATTGAATGCTTGGTGTGTCCCTTTTCCGGGCTCGATGAAAAGGGACACGCGCAGCGATAAAACTTATTATAAAGTTGTGCTCTCTGTGCACTGTCCTGTCAGGGTCATTTTATACAAAATTATTTAGGTCTTGCCTCGACACTGAAAAAATAAATATAAATATTTCTACAATAATTATTATAACAATATTTTTGTAGCTTTATAAAAATTTGTAGTTGTTCTCACCATATCGTCAAAAATAAAAAAAAGGATGATTAAAAACTACCACTATAAAAGGTACTGGTGGTGTTTTTTACAGCATGGAAGTATTTTGTAATAGAAAAACATGATATTTGTTCGCCTGTCGCAATATTCATGATTGGTTATTTCACGTGTTATGAAAATATTGAAATTGTAATTCATGTTTATTACGACGAATCCTAGATTCTGGTGTAATTTTGCGAGGGTCCATATTAGCAAATTTTTATTGGTTATATTAAAACTTTTTTTTTATTATGAGAGAGAGGCAAACGAGCATGAGGGTCATCTGATGGGAAAGCGATCCCCACAACCCATGAGTACCAACAACTCAACAAATGCAGCTCTAGTACGTATAATATAATATTTGGTGATGTTTTTTCTACTTATTGATGTCTAATTAAGCGATGGAGATTTTTTTCAATTTCTGACAAACATTAAATTATCCAATGCGTATGTAAGTATGTATGCTTAGTTCGATTCTTGACATCGAACGTTTAAGTTCTCGATTGTAAAAACAGGTTTTTTTTAAAGTTTAAGCTTATCTCTTGTCAGGCACTATTTTATTAATATTTGCCGTGATTTTTAATGGAATGTCAACAATTAAACTTAATCAAACCCTAATTAGTTTTAATATGGACCATGGAACTGATTCTTTTGCAGTGTACAAGTACATCGGTGGTCTTTGACCAAAAATATGTGTGATAGAGACTTTTCATAATTGATAGATTCAGGCGTTAATAAACTACAAACTTTTTCCTTTCTACTCCGCTACCACTACTTTTTTACCGCTACTTTAGTAGCGGAATAGCAATTTAGAAATTTATAGTTGTGAGATTTTCAAAATAATAATTTTGTTTTAATTTCAACAAGAAACCTATAAATTAGTCAGAAATATCAAATGTATGACACAAAAACGAGCAAAAACTAGTTTCCTTTAGACAATGTAGCAAAACTAGATTTAATTCGTCGTGTAATGCCTAGGTTTTTCCAATTTGACAGTCGTGAAAGCCATCTCCTTTCGAATCGTCGAATCAATGTCGAATCAATTCCCTTAAGTACTTCTTACAAATAAAATAAACTAATCTACTTAAGCTTTAATTAATTCGTTTATCACGCCACACAAATCGCACGAAATTCGATTAAAAATTTAACATTATTACATATAAAACTAACCGACCTCGTAAAATTTCTTTACACTACGTAAGTAGATATTCTATAATTGATTAATTACAATAATTGGCAAGTTCACTATCTACTGTATTCCCATACGTCCACGTACGTATAATAAAATTTAGAATGAACACTGAAGGTATTCCGCATTGTCGTTTATTAAAATAGTTCTAAAACCACTGTACAGCCCCTATCGTTAGCATAACATTACCAAGGAAAAAAAATATTTTCGTTTGGCACTCGTACCTATATCACAGACGCTTGACGATAGCTCTCTTCATAAAAACGTTGCCTGCACCGGCTTTCAGCACCGATAAACCCTTCCCAATAAGAGAGGATCACAGAATATATAAACACTACGTATATATTAACCGTTTTCACATCGTTCACGCATCAAAAAATATACCTAATTGAAAACATTTGTCTTTGATCCCATCAGGCTACGAACAGGCCCACTATACTAGGAAGTGCAAAATTCGAACTTCGTACCTTGCCGTCCCGCTGACGCTAATATTATTTAGTACGAGAATGAGAGGGACGGTACGATACGAACTTCGATTTTCGTAGGTGCCCTCTTGGACAAGTGCATCATGAACTACAAGTTGTCCTCCTCACTCTCATTTTTGTCGAACCGACTGAGGTAGCTCTTGAAGTTATCCTGACCAAGTTTCGGGTTGTGATCGAAAAACTTGCTAACGACTGTATTTTTAAAAAAACTTTTGGACTGGTTAAGTGCTTCTAGTTTGCTTTCTATTGAGAGCTTTCTCTTTTTGTTTTGGTTGGAGACGCCGCTCAAGTCGAGGGAGTAGCTGTGTTTAATAAGTTTAGGTTTTTTGGTAATTCGGAACTCGGTAGGGATTTCTTCGGAATGTTGCACGTCTGTAGCGTGTCCCTCGAAAGCGAGGTTTCCGTATATGTTCTTCATCATGTAGCTGACGTCATCGTGAGGGCAGGGCGAGGTGTTGGCGTGTGCGTCGTACAACTGCGAGGATTCCTCGTATTCATGTCTCCTGCTGGCCGCGCTGTCTTCTTCGTTACTCGTGTCTCCGGACTTTCCTGCTTCCGAGGACGTCTTGAACTCTTTAATGGTACAAAGCTCGGTTTCTCTCAAAAAGTTCCTTATAGTTCCATCGTTAGTGATTTCGGAGGCATCTTCGGCGATGATTATTTTTTTGTTCCTCTGTTTTTTTAGTACAGTAGAGACTTTGGACTCGGAGCAGTAGCGGGAGGACTCGTTGATGCAGGACATTCTGTGGGCCGGGGACATGAGGGTGTTGTCGTAGCCTTTCTCTGTCTGCGACAGCCCGGATTTGCTGTGGTGCCCGAAGAAGCGTTTAATTGACTGCCGAAACTGCGAATAAACAAAACGGATCTGTAGAATTCGAAGAGCAGATTATACCTGAGTTTAAGTGTGGGTTATTTACTTGAGTGTTCATCCCGACGTAGATGAGAGGATCGTAGCAAATGGAGCTTTTAGCCACGAGTGCCGGTATTACCCCCGCTCCCGGAGAAATCTGGAAAGGTAAAATACGGTAAGTATTCGGTGACTAACGGCACTGGAATGGCAACGTCCGCATTCGCAATGCATTTATGCTACAAGAATGTAGTTTTGATGAGAACATTCAATCACCAGAATTTGTTATACGAGTATAACCGGATAAATTCGAATTCACGTAGCGAGGGTTACGTAAGTATGTACATGCTATTAAACATTTTAATAATTATGTTATTTTCAACTAGCAACCCGCGGCTTTGCTCAGGTAGGTACAATTTTCAAAAAAGGTCTCTTATTAAAGCACTTCACATTTTTCAGCTCCATTTCCTAAAACTAAATCCAGAACGCGTCGCTAGTATATGAACCATTCGTATACGTACATATAATAAACCTTTCGTGAAAAATTATCTAAATAATGGTGGACACCGAACTTATATCAGGCCTAACAGTCTCTCAAAGAGCCGGCAACGCATCTGAGGTACCCATCGTATTGCGGGTGTCCATAGGTGGCGGTAATTGAAAGAAAGAAAGAAAGAAAATACATTTATTCACAACACAAGACACAACAATAGTAATAAGTACAAATAGACAACACGTAGGAAAGTATGCTTCCCATCAGGTGACCCGCATGCTCATTTCCCCCCTATTATATAAAAAAATTCACGATCCTCTGCTCGCGAGGCTATAGATCAAAACACAACACTAAGGTCACTAGGCACTGCTTTCAAATAAGTAGTTACAGTCGAGTTCATAAACTTGTGAGCAAAAATTTTATCAAAAATATCTGAATACGACTCTATTGTCAACGGCGTAGAGGCGTGTTCAGATATTTTGTAAATACAAACCGTAAATACAACTGAGACATAGATGCACAGAAAAACCAGAAAAAGAGACCAGCACCTCAGTGCTCAGCGCAGCACGGAATGCTGAGGACCTGGGTTCGATTCTCAAATCGAACCCAGGTCCTCAGCATTCCGTGCTGCGTGCTATAACCCCTATAACCCCTACACCACTGCTGGACAGGAATCTAGACACGATTTTTTTCCTATGCATACATATCTCAGGTTGCTTTTTGTTGCGTTGTTTGCGACATCTATGTTGCGTCGACAGACGTCACATTCTTTCGGAACTAACCGCTCACCCAGACAAAAAGACAATACAAAAAGACTCCAAAAAATCAATTAGATATTTTAATACAAATTTTTGATCTCAAGTTTATGAACTCGATTGTAACTGACTTTAGTTTACAAGTTTTGGTTTAAAAGTGTACAAAAGACGGTCGCTTGCGGCCACGCTTGCTAGGTGCTATGTCAGCAGAAATTTCGAGGTAAATAAATAAAATTTCAATGTTCAAAATACGAAAATAAGACTTTATATATGAAAACGGTGAAAGCAAAGGATGTCTTTCAGTTGTCTTATTACAACTAAATTTTCTATCTGTATCTACGTCAAAATAAATATAGAAGTAACTGTGTCTTTCGCAATAAAACTGACACTTCTTCAAATTTTTTTAGTACTAGCTTTTACTATTTTTAACCGACTTCAAAAAAGGAGGAGGTTATCAATTCAGTTGTATTTTTTTATGTTTGTTACCTCAGAACTCCCAGAAACAGAACAGATCTATGAACCGATTTGAAAATATATTTTTTTCGTTCGTCTAAAAATGCTTTCAATTAGGTCCCATAAGCACCAAATCAGGATCTGATGATTGGATCCTAAGGAAATTGAGGGAACTCTTAAAATATTGTAGGAACGCCTATAGTAATTTCGATATATTTAGGAGTAACTCGTGTATTTGCTTTTGAAAAATCATCATTTGGTGAAGTGAAACTGATGATGAAGACTAAATTTGACCAATGGAGCGACTACTCAATAACAAGTACTTCACGGGTTGAATTTCAATTACTTTAACGCAGTTGCTAAGCAATTTAAGCTCATCGTAATTCATATGATGAAATGGAACGGGTGATGAAGCACCAGGACTCCTCAATAATGAACGTCTCTTCATCGGGAAAAACAATTTTTCGTAAAAGGTGACGAGCTTAAAACTTAAAATCTTAGATCTTTTACACTAAAAAGCGTGAAAAAAAAAGTTTAACAAAAAATAGAACCGACTACAAAAACTCGAGTATATTGGGCTTCAATCACTCCTGCTGGCTCGTGCTGAGGCACCGACCTCAGACTGGTAGATAATTATTTTCATGGTTTTTGTAGTCGGTTCTATTTTTTGTAAAACATTTTTTTTAGTACGGAACCACGAGAACCGTTGGGTCTGAGAGCTGAATTGAAATTGCACAATTTTACCAACTGTCGAACTGTTATATATCCATATTAGGTAATATTATCAATGCGAAAGTGTGTGTTTGTATGTCTGTCCGCCTTTCACGTGGTAACGGAGCGACGGATCGACGTGATTTTTGGCATAGAGATAGTTTACGAGCCAGAGAGTGACGTAGGCTACTTTTTATTCCGAAAAAAAAAATGCACAATTCTCTCGAGAACAGCGCGCGATAACCAAATTCACGCGGGCGAAGCCGCGGGCAAAAGCTAGTAGGGTATAAATAGTTTATTTTATTCGGACTGCATCAAAACAAATGTCAAAAGTTTCCAGAGTAAAAGAGAGAGTATATAAGGAAGCGTGCCAAACAAGGGTGTGCCGGGACCCGGACGCTTGCCGCTCCAGGGGTTAAAATGCCTTGACCTAACTAACTTGCGGACAGGTAAGATGTCAGCGCAAACTACAAACATACCTACTCATTTATTCACAGAATCTTCAGGACCGAATCAAAAACTTTTATGGCAGTTTGCCCTGAACTTTTGTTAGACAAGTTACATTTGACACAGTACATAAAATATATATTTTAATCCTACCCTATTTATCTAATATCTTAACAGCTCTGGCGATTTCGATGAAACTTGCATTGTGGGTTTTCCGGTGAAGAATTGTCGATCTAGCCTAGACTACGAGTATGTCTAGGAAAAAGCGTGTTGTCTAGTTTTAGTCTTTATCTAGGTTTTTTTTTATATAAGAGTGGGAAAACAATTTGGGCCACCTGATACCAAGCAATCACAGCCGCCCATAGACACCAGACGTATATATCACAGGCGCGTTGCCCTTTGAGAGATTGATAGCTTGATATGCTCGTAAAACCAGGCCCAAGGCATCCAGGTAAGGTACTATGATTAATAGGTACTATGATTTTTTACTGACATCGAACTTTGATTTGACGAGGCTTGTTACGGATGTTATTAATCTGTATTTGCATGTTTTTTAATTGATTTAACGAAGCATGTGGTTGTATGGTTTTAATCGTAAATTACCGACTAAACGTGACCAGTCCTCACTCGGAATAGTTTCCACGTAGTGGGAACTACAGTCAACTAAAGTAGACAAAACAAAGCAGCCAGAGAGGGTTTGTTATGTTTAGAATCAACTATTCTGTTATACTCGTAACAGCTGTTCTACCAACACAACTAAAGTTTCACTTTGGCTGCTTGGGAATTAACCGAGCTACAATCGACTATTTAGTTAAGAACAAACCACTATTTAAATTTGCAGCAGAAGACTTAGTGCAAGTAGGAGGTCCATTTATATATATCACCTATTTAATATAATTATTACACACCCTGTGGAAACACCCTGTTTATCTCCTCGTTTCTGATTCGATTTAATGATTTTTACTTCTTGCATCGATTTTTTTAAATAGTATTCTACTACTATTCCTATTTAAAGGTACTCTTTTGCATAAAGTTGCCTACGTATTACTTAATCCATTTCGGTACTAAGCGACTTCAGACGTTGAGGCCGCTCCAAGAATCGTGAAACAAATGAATTAAGCACGCATTTCAAGTTTCAACGTGACGTTTCATTACTTTCATTCCAACTTGTCTAAATTCCACGACTATACTCTCATGTCAATTTCATACCAATTTAACAGAGTGGAATGCAGGCTATTCCGATTTAGATTGCTGCGAGTCGGTGGAAAGGATTGAGAGGAGAGTGCCGTGCACCGTGAGTTGCAATAGAAATAAATAAATATCACGGGACCGGGACACTTTGACACCAATTGAAGTCCCCAATAGGCGAAGCTTTGTGATATGGATTTACAGTAGAATCCGCTTATAATGACATTGAAGGGAAGAGACAAATATGTAAGTACAGTCAACGTCATAAATAAGTGATCACTCTTGTACCTTGTCACTTTAACGTCATGTTTAAAAGTCATACGAAATTGTTGACGACCAGATGGCCTAGTGGTTAGAGAACCTGACTACGAAGCTTGAGGTCCCGGGTTCGATCCCGTGTCGGGGCAGATATTTGTATGAAAAATACGAATGTTTGTTCTCGGGTCTTGGGTGTTTAATATGTATTTAAGTATGTATTTATCTATATAAGTATGTTTATCCGTTGCCTAGTATCCATAGTACACGCTTTGCTTAGTTTGGGACTAGGTCAATTGGTGTCAAGTGTCCCGTGATATTTAATTCGGATTAGTGTATTGTTGGATTATTTATGTGTTAACGTCGTCATTACAGTCAGTTGGCAGTTTCGTTTTTGCATGTAAGTGTGCGGAACTGCGCTTGTGTGCATATTTCCCCCCGCAACAAACGCCAGAACTATTTTAAAGGTAATCTACCGCTAAGGCTACTCCCTTCCGGTAGGAAGCCCGCGTTGCTCTAAGCTACCTGTACATCAACACAAAATTACCAAATAAAATTGTTGTAAATGGCATTCTACCAACAGTTCTCACCGAGTAACCAATATGGTGAAGCTAACTTAGCAGAGCTATTGTCTAATTAAGGCGCTCGTTCGCGATTGGATTCACAATTTCTTTCTACCCACCTTCTAACTCGTATCGTGTGTCAGAAAGAAGTGGTGAACACGGTTCTGATTCCGAGTGCATTAGACAATAAGGCTTCAACACTGCAGTCAGCTAAGGATTAACTAAACTTTAAACTTACGATCCCGTCGGTGGCGAACTGTTCGATGAGTGCGAAGATCGAGTAAGGCGTCCAGGCGACAGTGAAGGAGATGATCATGACGAACACCATGCCCGTGACCTTGGCCTCCGCGCGGCTGACGCGCCCCAAGCGCTGAGAGTTCTGTTGACAAATATAATAGTATTTTATGCAACTGTATCGTAATAGGGGTCCTTGAAACACGAGTGTGGGTCTTCACATGAGTGGTTTAAGGCCTAATTACGTACAGTTGCATACAATATTTTATCTATATCCATATATTAAATCCTCTATCATGTGTTCAAGAACCACTGGGAATGACCTGCATTAACGAGAACTAGGTAGATATGTCTGCCCCACGAGCTGCGCGGCGCGCCGCCCCCGTGCTGTAATGATGTATGAAATCTGTATCGTAATGATCATTACGATACAGCCGTGTTCATAATAGAATCCACTGTCGTAATGCTGGTCATTAACTATGGTTTTCAACGCATAATTGAGGATTTACTATATGGGTGTAGATAAACACATTACAATAAAATAGGTACAATGACTCTTTATTGTACAGCACAAATAGTAAGCCATACACAAACAGGAGGGCTACTACGAAACTCGAAACTCCAAGTTCGTGTCGTGCGATCCCTCTCGCTCTCGTATTAAATAGCATAAGTGTCAGAGGGACCGCACGACACGAACTTCGAGTTTCGAGTTTCGTAGTAGACCTGCAGGTACACAGAGAAAAAATTACAAGAAGCAATAGGTGGCCTAATCGCTTAAGAGCGATCTCTACCAGGCAACCTTTTTAACAAATATCAAATCTCGTATCTAAACCTGGTAAAGGGGCTTCGCATACTCATCAAGTCTTCAGTATTCAGTATTTATTTATTGCAACACCTTTTACAAAAAATTATAAATAATGATGCCCTGTTGGGGCGTGGCAATTTTAAGTTCATTACATTAATTAAATTATACATAACATATTAATATTCAATTACAATATTCAAGTACTTTGATTAATATGTTTTTTTTTTGTGATTTTATCATTACTTTATTTAGTACCTAAAAGGGCATCTATTCTCTTCGAAAAGTATAGTTGCCCCGTTTTTTAATCGCCCTAGATGCCCCTAAGGCCCTAAGGGCTTCTATCCTCAACTTGTTTTAAATATAGAATAATTTTGTTACAGAGGGGCGGTAGATGCAGGTCCCTTCCAACCGAAGCAACTGGAGGTATATGGGCGGCCTATGCCAACCAACAGTGAACGATCTACGGCCGATAATGATGTTATTGATACGGCCAAAATGCCTCATAAATAATATAAGAGAAAACAGGGCGTTGTAGTGGCGTGCAAGCAGCTTTCGAGGAAATGAAGAAGGGAGAAAAAGGAGTCAACAATATTTTGATTTTGGCTATCGCCATAACATGGAATACCGCCTAGGACTCTGACGAAGTTTTACCAGGAATGACGAAAAACAAATTATAAGTATACAAAACTTGTATTTAGTGTGGTTCTCTTGTATTTGCAAATACAAAAAAAAACTAATTAGTTTAAAATAATCAAAATATAAACTGATAATGTTCAATTTAGCTTGTTTGATTTTAAAGGAATCTATCTTCTAACCCGTTTTTGCCGCCGAGTCGTCTATTCCCCACGGTAAGCATCTATCCCATTTTTAAGGGGTCAAAAAAGTACGATTTACACGAAATCTATACGACATTTATGTCAAAACAAGTACAGGAAAATAATAGATTTAGGGGCTGTTTCACCATCCATTGATTAGCGTTAACCTACGGTTAAATGTGATGCCGTCTCCGTCTTATCGAACAAAAAAATAGAGACGGCATCACACCTATCCGCCAGTTAACACTTATCAATGGATGGTGAAACAGCCCCTAAGGATCATAGTTATCATGCGCATTGGACGCATTGCTATAAAATGATGAATTATAGAGTTATAAAGCTTTTTCAAAAAGTGGGGCATCTATCCTGGAATTACCCTAGTAGTGACATTCCGTTAGTCCAGCCAGGATCGTCTCCGCAGGACGGAACTCTTCAACGGTTAATAGCATCGACTTGAAATTCGGTATGCAAATGTAGTTTGGGTGACAATGCCAGAACAGTCAACAAAAAGTACAGTCAGCAAAAAAAGCTTGTATTAAAAATGTTTTTTTTATGGTTAGGATATTTCGCCCAGCGGCTGAGCACAGCCTGTAGTGAAGGGAATTGCCGCAAGCATGCTGGGCATGCTGCCGTGGGTCGGCAAAATAGGGTTTCGACATTTTTTTATTTACATAATTGTCATAGTCTTTTCATTTGTATACTTACCAATATTATATTTGTTTATAAAAGTATTGGTTCAAATTGGTAGATTATCTAATCTACCGTGTTTAACAAGAGTTTCAGTCCTTCCAGTAATTCCAGACGACATGCACACTAACAATATATTGAAAAAGTTTGAATGAATTATTGAACTGTTTATTAATTTCTGTTTGTCCTGGGTCAATTCAATTTCAATCAAATTTTAATATAGTTCCGAATAAATTCGTCAGTCGTCGACAGTATTGGAAAAGTAACATAGTAACACATTGATCGTCCAGTCCCAAATCTCTGGAGTAACAATATAGTTTGCCGAAATTAAATGGATACAAATAACCAGTCGGCTTATTACGTTTATATGCGAGAAATTTTCGCAGAATTGCTGTGATTTTATTCAGTTTAATATTATATATAGGGTTATGTCAGGTTGTGTGTGTTTGTCGTTTACGGGGGTCTAAGTGGAGAGCCTTGGTGGAGGCCTATGTCCTGCAGTGGATGTCTTTTAGCTGACATGATGATGATGATGGGGCTAAAAATTATCAAAATTGGTGTGACGTCAATCGTGGATGGCTCCTAGGTCTCTGCATTATGATCGATATCGTTAGTAATTGTTTAGTATTTGCTTGGCATAGCTAATAACTATGCACTAGGCTTGTATTGCTTCTTATAAAAAACATTTAAAAAATATTATAAAAGCCAAAATAACTGTATTCTATGCCCCCCTAAATCATAATTAATATACAATGTGTACCTATTCAAAATTGTTCAAAAATATTTTAGCACATGGTTGGTTTTACAAAATACCCTTTGCGAATGTTTTTCACGCAATACTTGCATTGTCATCCAAATTACAACATGACCGTAGGAAGCTTCAAGTCAATCCGACGACCTAAAGTAGATGAAATTCGATTTACGAGATTTAAAAACCCCTTACACGTGCATAATTTCCTGTCCTTTTTTTGGTTTTTTGGTGCCATGAATAATACGAATGTTTTTCTCGGGTTTTGGATGTTTAATATGTATTTAAGTATGTATCTATCTATATAAGTATATTTATCTGTTGCCCATAGTACAAGCTTTGCTTAGTTTGGGACTAGGTCAATTGGTGTCAAGTAGTGTATCCCATGATATTTACAATATTATTTATTTATTTGATATAATTATGGACAGTGCAAGTTATATAAAAGCTTGTAATGTAGGGTCACTTAGTGAGAAAATATTCATTTATTTTCACTCACCTGTGCCCACATGACTGTCTTAATCGTGGACGGCAGTACGTGTCAGTTCACGTTAGGGAATAGGTATAAGTACGAACGCGAGTGCCATACGAAGCACTAAAAGACAGAGGCTGAGAAAATTGGATAAAATCTAATACGGACCAAATTTCATTACAGTCTCGACCGGAGCGTGCGGAAGTTTCAATGGGTATTGGTTTATCAGCTGCTTGCAGTAGTGGCGAAGCGTCCATAGAATCCCATTCCCATTAGCTTCCCCAATATTTACAAAATAGAACAACAAGACGTAAGCGACATGTAAGCGATCTTTGCTTCGGCTTTAGCACGGAAATATCTGACGCTACGCCACTAGTGCTTACTTGTGTTTTGGCTTTCCTTCCCATGATCTAGAAAGACAAGAAAGGACAGGATAGTTTTCATCATCATCATCCCACCCTATATAAGTCCCACTGCTGGGCACAGGACTCCTCTCATAATGAGAGAGCTGGGGCCGTAAAGCTCGTGGTAAATTTCAAATGTTATTAAGCACATGAATTTCGAAAAACTCAGAGGTGCGAGCTGGGGTTTGAACCCACGATCCTCTGCTTGAGAGGCCATACGACAAACCACTCGGCCACCACGGCTTTTTTAACCGACTTCAAAAAGAAGGAGGTTATTTATAGTTGTATCCACGAAAATTGCATAGTTGCTGTAGGAGCCACGGATGAATTCTTGGCAGACGAAGTCTTGTAAAAAAGGCTAATAAGATATAAAGTATATTAAACCTGTCTTGGAATCTGTAGCTCTTACAGCGCTGTCTAACAAACTAATATTACGCTGAATGACGTAGCATTGAATGAGGGCTAAATTACGTAAACATCTTCTCCTGCTTCTGATTTAAATACAATTAAGCCTTATTCAGCTGTAGATGGGTACGTATTAAAATATATAAAGTTTATATAATATAATAATGGACAAATACATAATGGCCGTTAAGTTTTTACAAGATTGTTATAAAATAAACCAGACCTAACGTAAACCAATCTGTGGATTAAACGATCTTAAAAGTTTGTATAATAATTTCACATAAAATTCTATTATATCAAATTCATATAAAATTATTATTATATTTATATTATATCAAGTCAATTGATTTAGACTGTTCCGCTGGTCATAATGTAACGCAACTCGCATGCAAGTTCTTGTATTTGACTTAAATTAACACAACACTTATAACCTTACCAACAAAAAGTTGGAAAATCCTCGACTTTGTCACTTCAAAGTTCAATATCTCTAAAACGGCTGAACCGATTTTGATAAAACATGTCTAAGAACCATCACTAGAAAACCTGCTTTCAATTAAAAAAACCGCATTCAAATCGGTCTACCTGTTTAAGAGCTACGGTGCCATAGACAGACAGACAGACACACACACAGACATACAGACACACAGCGGTCAAACTTATAACACCCCTCTTTTTGCGTCGGGGGTTAAAAAGAGAAAGAGAGAGAGAGAACTTTATTCAAGCTTATTTTATGTAAACAGAATATTATAATACAAGACTTTACCCGTGGCTTCGCACGCGTATGTATACCATTAGATCCAGCTGTTGAACTGAAATTCCGCAATGTCACTGATTCCCATACGAATTCCCAAAAATAAAGTCATGGATTTCATGAACGTCTGCATGTAGCACACCCGCGCCAAATTTAATATTTCTAACCGTTGAGATGTCGTAATTTTATGCTCGTCCCATGGGAATTTAAACTTGAGTGTATCGAGTAAAAAACGGCTCGAGTCGTATCACTACCATAGCCCAATCACACCGCCACTGTGGGTATAAACTCCAAAAAAACACCCTTCCCCTTCCCCATCGATAGTGGGGGTGGTGGTGGTACTCATACATAAAACAGACAAAACAGAGGCAGTCTAATCTCAAATGGATAAATGCAAACGGCAAAAGGATAAAAGGCAGTATTAAATAAGTAAGCAAGGAAAACTAATTCAATTTCAGTTTGGAGCCGCATTATAGGCTCCTGTTTACTACCGACCGTTCTTAAACGCCTTAAGTGCAAGACCGGACGTCGGTTTTACCCAAAACCTGGCTTACTTTATAAGGCCCGGCTTAGTCTTCGTAGTGGCCGTACTTGATTTTTAGGTTAAAGTTTTACTTGTTGCTTATTAAGCACGATCGGCTCCTATTCACTCGCCGTAGCACTAATATTAAGCATCAATAAAATATGTTACATACGTGTAAAGTGCAACTGACAAGTAACTAAGCGTTAGTTGCTACGCTCGTGTAAACTTACCATTACGCGTCAGATGTGATTGAAGGTTTGCGTTATGAAGAAGAGATGTGTAGGTACTTTCCGAACGAGTGATTTATAGGTATGAACTAGTTCAATTAGATTAACTCCATCATACTCTACTTAGTTCTAGAGATTCATTTCGGGAAACAATAATGTACAACTCGGAATGTACGTGCAATAATGTACGACGTAATAATCCGAAGCATTAAAAAATAAAAATTAAATAAAAATAAAAAATCATTTATTGCCACATCATAATTACAACCCAGCAGCTACCTACGTTCCGGCAATGGGTACCAATCTCAGCGAATGCTGGACACATGGCAGCATGCACCCAGCGCTGATTTTCAGACCGGCCCCTTTAGCGGAGGCTAGTTGTAACATTATTATGCTACAAAATCATTATTTGAAGAAGACGTATAGTAAAAAAAAATATATTCAAATAACAAATAACAAACGAAACTAATTACAAAAAAAAAAACAAGCATGGTCTGACTGAGTTTAGTTGAAAGTGTGATAAGTGTGTGTGTATGTGTGTGTGTGTGAGCGTGTGCGTTCGTGCGTGTGTCGTGTTTGCGTGTTGTGTGTGTGAGAATGTGAGTCCTTGTGAGTACATTAGTGTGTGCTTGTATGGGTTCATGAATGTGTGAATGACAGTGTCGGGTGACCTAAATTTGCTTCTGTTGTTTTAGATAGTATGATTTTACTGTTTCTTTAAATTTGAGCAAAGGCATAGGCTCCCGCATCGGTGGAGGTAAATCATTCCAGATCTTGGATGCTGCAAATTTAAATCCCCCCCTGAAAGATACGGTCCTGTGCTCCGGTACAATAAGCTTGGTCGCTCTGTGGCTCCGAAGTGGTTTCTTGCGTTGATCTTTCACCCATTTTAACACGTTAAACAAATACCGAGGTTTCTCGAATTCGATTACCTTACGGACAGTGAAAGCCAGGTGAAGGTTTCTTCGGTTCGCCATGTTTAATATACCCCTGTCATTAAGATACGGAGTGATGTGAGCTCGTCTAGGAACGTCGTAACAAAATCGTACGCATGCATTTTGCAGACGTTGTATCATTTTCTTAGTCTTTTCCAAAAGCCTAGGACCGTAAACTATATCTCCGTAATTCAAATGCGAAAGGACAAGGGCCTCTGTAACCGTTTCACGTACTCTAACAGACAGGTATTTCCGCAGTCTGTACAGGGTCTTGAGTCTGTAAAACGCGTTTCTTATTTTAATATTGAGATGCTCTATATACCTCAATTCCCCATTCACTCATTCCCCATTGCTTCCAATTATCATGCCGTAGGTACATTATCATGATCGCGCATTATCAGGGCGTACAAAATATTGCGCGCGCTGTAATGTACGTAGTGATAATGTACGACGTGATAATCTGAATCCAATCGATTCGAATGAATAGACATTTATCGACGCGGATCGAGCGAGCGCAACGAGTGCGATCGATATAGTCGGAGCAGAACCGAAACGGCCGGGTTAGGTTAGGTTTTTTTATTTCAATCACGGAAATCGTAAGGCATGATAATCAGAAGACATAATGCTTCGGATTATCACGTCGTACATTATTGCGCGTAAATTATTGGTTCCCTTCTAGTTCGGTACGGGGTGATAATGCACGACATGATAATTCATGCACATAAGCACGGATTATCAGGCCGTGCATTATTTAGTCGTGCATTAACAAGTCGTACATTAACTACACCCATTCATTTCTAGTAATCTGCAAATCGTTTTATTACCAGCATTAGGTCCCAACTGCGTATAATCCGTGTTTGCCTCATTCCAGGAGATGTGCATAACTTTTAGGAGCCAAATAACAGTTATACAATACGGTTGATTTCTTTAAATTAAGGGTCTACCCAAGGTTTTCATCGATTTTTGACAAGTTTTGAATCTATTTGCACTACAGATATAATTATAAGTCAAACTGCTACCGGTTCTTCAATCTTTTATCTCCATTGTTGTCTACCGGATTTTGAAAAAAAAAGCATACTTAATTTTGTGTGTTTTTTTTAAACATTGTCTACAAAAACACTTATTTCGCATCTCTATTGACGTAAAAGATCGAACATATACCAAATCTACATATTCGGGTTCGTCTTTGAAGTCTCTAAAAACGTATCAAGGGTTTTCATTTGAAACTAATAAACACAAAAGTTATGGCCAGAAAACCAGTTTTTTGGCCTAAAATTTTTTTTTTTTTTTTTTTGAATGTCTACATATTTAATTTTAACATATAAAGAAATAACAAGGAAAAGCAATAAATACTATCTGACATTGTTCATTTGATCCCAAATATCTCGAAGACAATGAACTTTGAAGTAAATATGGGATACTATATTGCTTAAAGCCGTTGTTGTTAATATACTTAATAAGCTTACAAAAAACATTAGAAAACTAAGGAATTCTGATCGAAGGTCATTGGGGCATGGGATCCCCTTAAATAAACCGAACTCGAATGAATATTATGACCTCATTTTGTCCTACAACTGGCTTAATCCACTCAGGAGTCTACTTTGTGTGCCCTAACTTCGTTTCAGCGGATGACACTGGAATCCTAATTCTTCATCATCATTTAGGTGTATCTTATACCTTAGGCTGCTATTCACTCTTAAACTACTAATAATTCTCAAGAAAACTTAACCGTCATAGTTTTCCTTATAATTTTGATATACTTACCGGTTTAGATAGACGCTCGATTTTAGTGAAAATTTGCACCTTAAAGTAGAATATTTTGCTAACAAATTACTGAACCGAAAAATCGTATTAGCAACCCCTAATGATTTTAAAAGACCTATCGAACGATACCCCACATTACAAGGTTAGATAAGAAAAAAAATCACACCCACTTTACGTCTACGGGAGGTACCTACTATAAAAATTTTTTTTTTGAATTTTTACTGTACCATTTTGTCGGCATAGTTTACAGATAGACAGACAGACATGGCGAAACTATAAGGGTTCCGTTTTTGCCATTTTGCCTACGGAACCCTAAAAACCGCATTCAAATCGGTTCGCTTCACCCGTTTAAGAGCTACGGTGCAGGCACAGACAGACACGCAGACAGACACACAGACAGACACACACAGAAGTCGTTTGATACACCATAGCGGTCAAACTTATAACACACCTCTTTTTGCGTCGAGGGTTGAAAACAAAACTAATATCAAGTAAAAAACATCAAGTGGAGCATATATAATCCGCCATAAATTTACCAGTACTCGTACATTACCAGCACATGCTACCCACAAACCTGAAGGATATATTAAATAAATTTTGCGGGTAAAGGCGCACTACTTATTCCTCCCTTGTTATACCAGCTTCAAGTTTAGGGACCTCCTTGGGGCTCACCTTGTGTACTCGTATATAGGTAGAACGTGCCTCTCGAGTTTCAGATGCATACGTAAGTGATATCAGAATAAAGATCGGTGCTGTGCGCTGTGCTATTTAATGATAAATTGTATGATCTTTAGGAATCGTGAATATCATAAAATCTGCAAGTTGGTATTTTGATTTTCGTCCTTTTGTGGGGACTAAAATATGTGAAATACCTATACGTTTTGTCCTTCATGTTCCTTGGTCCGTGTAGTGCACTTTGCAAAGTGGTTATTCGATGTCACCGGGTACCGAACAGCTGGCCGTTTCCTCGGACAGATTAGCTTAGCTATTCAGATAAAGAACGCTGCCAGGGCCCCATCTATCCCCTATATACGTATGTCCATCCATCTGCCAAACACCTTGTACCTATATGTATATATGTAGTTATTGCCGGCGATCTCATTAGATTTTTTTACGAAACCGGTCCATTATTTCATTCTTGTGTCACAAATTTCGAAATCCCTGCCACTCCCTCTACGAGTGTGATGTAATTTATGGACAGTCCCTTCCTTGTCAACGCAACCCTAAAAGGTGGCTAAATGAGGCTTAGTTAAATCTGAAAACAACCTTAAATCCGAAAGCAATTAGCAAGCTTGTAAAATTAAAAGACCAGAGCCGGCCCCTGCCAAATCGGCTTAAACTTTCCGTGATCAAATTGACGAAGTCCCTATAGTGCTTAATAATTTAGTTTTTAAATCCGACGTAACTGTCTTTCGCAGGGTCATCTAAAACAATAAATATGTAACGAAAGTTCTAAAAAGTGAAAAAAAAAGAAACAAAGCGGGTCTGTTTAAAGAATGCTAATTATTTGCCCGTATCATATAAAAAAATGGTCAAGTGCGAGTCGGACTCGTATATGAAGGGTTCCGAAAACAGTTCAGTAAAAGATTTTCTTAAAATTTTTCTAATATAAGTTTTTTTTGCTGACTGTACTTTATGCCCCTGGTTACCAAAGTACTCGTCAAGACGACAAACGAGTCCAAACTCTATGCGGTCGTGTGGTTTATCACAGAGTTCCTATGGTCACCCGCTAGCTTTATCATCAGATCAACTCCATGTTATAATAATATTGCATTGTCATCAGATTTATACATGCGTGTAAAATTTCAGCTCAATCGGTTGAAGATATCCACTTCAAATTTGAGTTGAAAGATTCCACCCGAGCAAACATAGTTACGGGTTTACTACTAGAATGCGACACGCGTTTGGTCGGAGTGTCGTTTGTGCGACAAACGATTAGGCGATGCACGACTGTGCGACACGTCATTTGTCCGAACCATTTTGTGCGAAGTATGATCAAGCGATATGCACGGCTGTGCAATAGCATGCAATACTAATGATCCCAGTTATATATAACCTATGTTGCTTTTTGGTTCTTAGCAGTTCCTTTTGTGCAAGGGTCGCAGTTCTAACCTAACCTAACCTACTTTTTTGTAGCAGTTCCTTTTGTGGAAGGGTTGCAGTTCTAACCTAACCTAACCCACTTTTTTGGTAGCAGTTCCTCTATGTGCAAGGGTCGAGGTTCTAACCTAGCCTAACCCACTTTTCTGGTTGCAGTTCTTTTTGCGTACAATTTAACTGCGCACATAGATACTGTCTTACATTTGTACTGTCCAACAGTAATACATCGCAGAAATGCACTGTCGTTCAATAGAAATGTCGCACAATCGCACATCGCACACTCGGGGTCGCACTTATGTGATAATCCCCAAATTAATACCTAAGTCTGCTACCTCTTGAAGCAGTGAAAAAAATCAAATTCCTAAGTCAACGGAATCATAAGATACAGTCAGTAGAAAAGGTGTTTCCATACAAATTAGACCGGTCTGAGTGGAGAGCCTTGGGGGAGGCCTATGTCCAGCAGTGGACGTCTTTCGGCTGACATGATGATGATGATGATGATGATACAAATTGTCGGGGACTCAAAACCTCTATCTATAGTAAGTACCTACTTTCAGTTGTTAGAGAAACTTGAAATTTGGTATGAAAGTAGCTCTTATAGCGCAACCAATATCAACCAAATCAGCCCATATCCACCCCCTGCCGTGTAACCTCTTCATTTCTACGCCACTTTGCCCGGTCTAGTGCAAGTCTCATCCACAGTTTTACCAGCCGACTGCCAATCAATAGTAAAAGCCAAAAAATTTTTATTAAATATATGTGTGTCTGTCTTTGTCAACACTGGATGTCACAAAAACCATCATTGAACAGTGTATGAAGTGAGGTGTAAATCACGATCGATCATGCGATTGGCTGCATTATGCGCCATCGTTTTCAATGCATTATGCTTGGCTGGGCACGTCGTGTGACGTTACACAGGTTGCCTATTCGTCTGTAACTGCTGTAAAGGTAACGGACCGTAAGCTAAGCTTTATAATGGCTTACTATTACTAAAACCCGTCCTAATATTACTATTATTCCAGATCTAGTGAATTATTCAGTAAATCAGTAGTTTTTTCATCGTATTATGTCGGATAAATAGTAGGTATCTTGCTTTCCCTAATATCTTCTCTAAAATTCAATAAGCTAGTTGAGAAAGCAAGATAATTACGAACTTTTCCGACAAAAAAACCATGTCAAAACATTGTTCAATACATCTGTACTAACGCGAAAGTACTTGTAGGTTAGAAAAGATGTATGGATGGAAGTTTGTTAAACGGCTGAACAGATTTGAAGGCAATTTGTCTAACAAATAACTTTTTCACACCTCCCCTTCAGAAAAGTAACTTTTCCTCCCTGACGAGAGGGAGCAAAGTTCAACTTTTCTGTTCAAGGCTTTTCTAAGTGTTTTATTGCAAATGCCATTTTTTGAAGTTGATAATTGTAAAGCCACGCCATTTTCTATGCTGGTTGTTCTTTAATAATATTTAGAATTCTTTTTTTCAAGTTTCTTAATGCTCGGTGTGAAAAGTTATATGAGCCACTCGGGAGCAAAATTATTTTCATCTTGGGCGTTAACACTTGAATCCCTCATTACGCTCAGGATTCTACTTTAGAATCCCTCGCTACGCTCAGGATTCTATTGTAGAATCCTTCGCTACATTCTCGATTCAATGTACGCCCTCGCCGTAAATACACCATTTTGCTCCCTTGTGACACAAATAACTATTAAATGATAGCCCTAAGAAAAGAGTATTGTTTTTATCGTGGATAATTAGTTAGTCCCTGCGGGATAAAGAACGCACAAACGACACTCCGACCAAACGCGTGTCGCATTCTAGTAGTAAACCCTTGCCGGTGCGCAACGAAGGATATAACAACCATTGATATAATGCAACAATTGATATAATTTTCATTTGATATAATGTAATTTATCTTAAAAACCAAACTTATTTCTATTGTTTTTAATTCGATTTGATGTACTTTGGGTTAGGTTAAGTTAGGTTTATTTTATAAAATAGTTCTCTGAATCTGAAGCTTCTATCCTTTCAAATTATATCAAATGTTGTTATATCCTTTGAAATTATATCAAATGTTGTTATACCGATCACTACACACCCTTAATTTGGCATTAATTTCGGCATGATACCTCCACGCGTTCCTTTTTATCCATCGTTTATACAGACGAACGGACATCAAAGTGCTCTTATAATCAGTGTTTTTGCCTGAGCTACAGAACTCTGAAAATTACGCCGCCGTCTTTTCTCGCCATAAAAAAAAACATCTTCAATTTGTCCCCAACTTCGGCACTGTCTTTTATTTTTTAAAAGTACCGCTTTGATATTAACAGTGGCTTCAAAACTGGCGTCGTGAGCAGGCTTTTAATTGACGTTTTAACTGCCGGCATCGTGTTCAAGTTACTCCTTCGAAATAATTAAGATTCACAGATGAATAAACGCTTTTGAGCCGGGTTAATTGCCCGTTTTGATGATGCGGGCACGTGCGGGGTTAAGCAATTATATTCTGCAGTTTGTAAACACGAACTTTGAGCAAAATAATTGGAATGCCTAGATTTTCGTGTTTATTTACGTTGATAACTTCAGAAGTTTCGTTCGTTTCGTAGCAAATTTTCATTAAAATCGCCAATCGCCACCGTTTATAAGATAGCGCTACTTGAGAACAAAACCGTCACTAAACAAAATTAGTCACCTCGCATAAATGACACTATAACTATGACATATTAACGCATACTTTAATTTTGCGAACTGACGTATTTCGTGACGGTTTTGTTCTCAAGTAGCGATAGGTATTTAACCTTGAAAAGAGAGTGGCGGCGATTTTTCAACTTTTCCAACTTGTTTTGTTATGCTCTGAAAGTGTTTTATGACCATCGGGCTCAATAAGACGAGTTTTACATTTTTAGGGTACTTGACTCTTGTATATTTTTTTCGAGTTTTCGATGTTTGTCATAACGGACCGAGCAGCTGAGTAAAATAGGCATCTAAGGAAACACGGCAATGATAAAGTCCTTGTAAAAGAAGTCTGTAGATACGTTCAGATTTCACATTTATTAGAGTGGCAGATCTCCGCAGAAGTTTCCCCGAACCGCCGCTACACCGCCTAATGTAGGCGGTTTATTTATGACCTTAATCGATTCCAAAGCAAGTCTCGAGTTCATATAATTTATTTATTCACTTTCACTCTACCATTACAGCGGGAAATAGGTTAATTGAAATAGCAAAAAGGTACCTATCTAAATTGTTAAGTGTTTACATGTAGGTTTACTAAAATAGGTATTTGTAAAAGGAAAGAGTATTTTTATTAAGTTTTTCTGAGAGTTTCGTAGTTCAAAAGGAAAACGAAACCCTCACAGGATCACTTCTTGTCTGCCTGTCTGTTCGTTTGCCAAGACCCTTTTTCTCAGGAACGCGTGTAGGTACGGTTAAGGACTTTAATTCATTATAAAGTAAAGTAAAAGTAGTCACATCGCATTAATTAACAAAGAAAATGGTTATTAATTTTCCTTTGAAAAGGTTCCATGGTGGCTCATGAATTTAAGTCCTTGATCGTACCAAGCTGAAATTAATATCAAATATTCAGATCCGCTAGCTTATGAAACAAAGAAGAAATCAAACTTCTAAGTCACAGTCAGTCATTACAAAAGCTGTTACCGTACAAATTGCCAGGAATCAAAACATAGAGTACTAGATACTTTCAGTGTCGTCTGAGGAACTTGAAATTTAGTGTGAATGAATGTAGCACAAGCCATGAAAACAATCCGAAAATCATATTTTTTTACTATGTTTGCCACACTTTGTTAGTTATTAACTAAAATGACCCCACACTGCGTACATTTTGCTTTATTAGAAGAAAGGCTTTGCTAACACTGAATATTCATAGATACCTACAAGTTCGACTTGCACTTTGTTTTTTGTTGTAACAAACTTTTAGTGTGTTTGCTTCAAATCTTGCATGATCATTTTGACCCACTTCCAGCGGTCGGATCTTAATCGTAATGCCGTCAAGCAGTGCGACACCAAGCTCGTGTAATAAGTCTAGAACTCTATTATTTATTCGCATTCACATCACAAAGGTAGGAAATATAGATTCTATCTATATACACCCTTATAGTAAATCCTCAATTATGCGTTCAAAAACCATAGGTAATGACCAGCATTACGACATTGGATTCTATTATGAACCCCGCTGTATCGTAATGAGATTTCATACATCATTACAGCAGGGGGGGGGGGGCGGCCACGTGCAGCAGCAGGTTCTTAATATATCGACATAGATAAAATATTGTATGCAACTGTACGTAATTAGGCTTTAAAAGACTCATGTGACCCTATCATGAAACTCGGCTACGCCTCGTTTCATAAGCCCACACTCGTGTTTTAAGGACCCCTATTACGATACAGTTGCATAAAATACTATTATGCAAGTATTTGGATGGAGAAAAATTATTTGCATTTTCATCCTCTTTGGATGTCGGTGGCTGATTGGCGCAAGTCCTTTGCCGCGCGCCTTGGGACATAAAAAAGGCGGCTGTTGCCATACTTAACAATTTCGGCTGATTATATTGGTGCGATTTGCTCGGCTTTTATAAAATAAAATATAAATTGTGATACAGACATAATTTAACAGATTTAAAACTTAGCGATGAAAGT
This sequence comes from Choristoneura fumiferana, assembly GCF_025370935.1. Lineage (NCBI taxonomy): Eukaryota > Metazoa > Arthropoda > Insecta > Lepidoptera > Tortricidae > Choristoneura > Choristoneura fumiferana. Next base: position 4,313,169 of record NC_133478.1, read on the forward strand.
TTTAAATAATAGCTCACTTTGATACCACTGATATCCGGCTACATCCACTTTACCGCAGGTGATAAATAGTTATTTGTGTCACAAGGGAGCAAAATGGTGTATTTACGGCGAGGGCGTACATTGAATCCAGAATGTAGCGAAGGATTCTACAATAGAATCTTGAGCGAAGCGAGGGATTCTAAAGTAGAATCCTGAGCGTAATGAGGGATTCAAGTGTTAACGCCAAAGATGAAAATAATTTTGCTCCCGAGTGGCTCATACAACTTTTCACACCGAGCATTGAGGAACTTGAAAAAAAAATCGAAATATTATTAAAGAACAACCAGCATAAGAAAATGGCGTGGCTTTACAATTATCAACTTCAAAAAATAGCATTTGCAATAAAACACTTAGAAAAGCCTTGAACAGAAAAGTTGCACTTTGCTCCCCTCGTCAGGGAGGAAAAGTTACTTTTCTGAAGGAGAGGTGTAAAAAGAAAATCACAGCGCCAAGGCTAGTCATTTGCTGACACAGTTTTAGTCGTTAGCTACGATGTATAATACCGCCAGGAGTAAACTTAACAGATCCCTGAGTCAGTGTTTTTCAGCAATTTAGTTAAGTAAAAAAAAATGTACTTACTACTATTTTGTAGCGAAGAGTTGCCTTAACGGGACGGCATTTTACTCGGGTAAATGTTAAATATTTTGGACATAGGACTCAGGTATGGTAGATTGATAGATAAATTTATTTATTTCCTAAAGTTAGAGAATATTACAAACAAGTATTGATAAATTACTCAATTAACTAAAACAATTGAATGTCAGTGCTTTGGGGAAGGCTCCAATAGAGAAATCTCTCTCCAGGCGGGTGTTATGCTTGGGGACCGAAGTTCGAAGGAAGAGCGTCGAAAGTTGTATACAGGGTGGCCCATTTAGATGGGTCAGTATGGAAAGTCTGAAACTATACGACATACGAAGATCTGTTCTTAGGAACCATGTCATCGATTTTAGTAACAAGAAAAACTGCATTGATACATTTAAAAAAACTTGCACTCAGTCCGGGAATCAGACCCGCACGTTTTGAAAAATAAAACTTACATTATTAAAAATATGTAAGTTAGAACAGATCAAACCAAATTGTACTGTCGCTAATTTTATCATCCGTGTATTGTAATTTTATTTTTTTATTAATCTTATTTATCCTTTGACGATTTCAATATAAATATCCGTATATTGTTGTCTTTATTCGGAGGTTGAAAAAGTAGCAAAACTGGTTTCCCGAATTCCGATAGGAAGGCCTTCCCAAACGCTTCGAACGTTTTAAGCTGACAAGGGTTTAGGGTCATGTCGGCTTGCCAAGTCTAAATGACACATACATTAACGGTATTAAAATGTACACACAGTTAACTTTCAAAGGGCGAAATAGGATTTATATAAATGGACACTTATCCTGTCGTAACTTAGTATTGTCATTCACACTATAACATACAGGTTGGGAAAAATTCAAGGGCCCTGAAGGGAATAAATAAATAAATAAATACTCTTCTTCTTCACTACACCAATGAGGGCTATCGTTTTTTGTCTTTCTAGATGGCGCCACTGTTGCGTGAGGTTTTAAGTGTGGCTTTCAAAGTCTGTTATTACGGGCGTGAAAACGAAGTTTAGACTAAAATCATATTTAATACACCTTAAAACCGTACCATAAAAATATCGACCAACCACAGTGTTCCATAGTCCCGTTTTGTCCGGAAAAAAGGGAGGGGAAAAGTTTCCGAAAGACAAAACTGTCTCAAAACACAGACATTCATTGCTCCGTAACGCATAATTGCCACAATTAATTTAAGGTAATGCAAAATATTCACAAAATTATTTTAATTATAAATAAACCCGCGTAGCTCACCCAAAAACTATGAGATTTGACATTTCTACATTTTGGAGACCTCACGCGACACTAGCGCCTCTAGCGGCGAATTCATACGCGATAGCCCTCATTGACTTAGTCCCAATGTAAATAAAGCTTGTGTTATGGGTAGGTGCTAGGCAACGGATTAACTTATTTAAATAGATAGACTTATTTATATTTATATAGCAAAATACACACCCAAGACTCTACAATAAATTTCTTTTATTTTTAAAAAGAAACAAAACTGCATTTATAGATTTTTTAACTGATATTGTATACCGAACCTGAATCACATAGGTAGGTATAGCGTACATCGGTGCTTCAAGCTTTTGAAATTAGATATATATTTATAATAGGTACATACGTTTCCAGAGCTTACCTGTCCACGTACACTTTATTATATTGAAGTACGGAAAGGGGTATTGTGAACTAGAAATATTCTATTGTATACATTATATTACAAAAATAAGGTACTATTTTTTCTTTTTACGTCAATTTTATTGTAAAAGTTTCTATAGAGAAAAAAGTTCAATTTCCTCCCACCCTACCGAAGTGAAAAGAAGAGTACTTTATCCTCGATTATCAACCCTATGGATATTCACGACTTGGGTAAAATGATGCATTTTATGCACGTGTTATACAATCTACTATTAGATTATAGTCTAATACAAATACTCACAGTCTTGAGGGTTCTTACGATGTTGACATAGCTGAAGGTGATGATAATGAACGGAAC
>NC_133478.1:4315885-4319781 GCF_025370935.1 Choristoneura fumiferana
TAGCTTGGTCTTGTCTCTGAGATTTCGAGTTTATGCTCAACAGAAGCTTTGGTTGCCTAGGTACTAATTGTATTTCGAATAGAATAGAATAGAATAAAACTCTTTTTATTTGCTAGAATACTTATAAACGTAGTGAGTAGAAAGTGCTCGAATTCATATTCTTGGCCCGTCGTAAATCTTAAATAGAGTTTGTTGTCGAACAACAACAGAACCATACTAGTAAGCGAAAAGCGGTCTAAGAAAGTTTTTGTAAAATATATTTTAGTGCAACCTTTCTGATGTGTAGGTACTTTTCACAGTACAACCACATTGTCATCCAACGGTTTACTAATGTTTTGGCGAAAAATTATTTAGCAAATTATTAACTCCCAACTATTTATCCCATATTTTATTTAGGCGAAATTCATTTCCCAACTCACATTTCGCACTGACATCATTTCCCAACTAATGATTTGATAAATGATTATTATGCAAATTATTACCTAGGATTTTTTTAAGATGTAATTTGTGTTTTCGTCAAATGCGTTGATTGGCATTCCTTCATTTAGCAAGCAAACAAGCATGCAAGCCAATGATTTTTTCCGTTCTTTTACAAAAAAAAAACTAACATCGAAGGCTAAAAGCGGAAGCTACGCTACGCTTCGCTTCCGCCTTAGCCTTCTGAACCTAACCTATCCAAGTCGCTTCTGCCTAGTCTATTCTTGCTCGCTCGCTTCGCTCGCTTACCGCCACATAATTTAACATTTATTATTTTTATTATATATCATGACTGACATGACCTACCTTATGTGTAAAAATTGGCTAAATGTTATCTGACTATTTGTTATTTGCATTAGCCAATCATTTGCTACATAATTGTTTTGCCACATAACAGTGTGATGAAGTAAAATTTTGCAATATAAAAATGTTGCGAAATAAAGAAAAATGCGAAGCAAGTTATGCCAAGGATTGGTTGCCAAATGAAACTTCGGCGAAAGGTTGGTTGCTAAGTGAAATTTGGCGAAAAATATTTCGCCGAAAAGGCAGTACACCCATCCAACATATCCGTGACAAAAATTGCATTCAACCGATCACTAGAAGTTAGTGACATTGCTACTTGACGATTAATTATTTGATATTAACAAACAGACAAACAATAAAAACTCGCAGAAAACAACCCGTTTATGAGTCTCATAATTCACTTGCAGTTTTAATTAAAAATACGGTGCAGTTCCTTTGTGTGCAGTGTGCATGTTGTGTGTACCTACTATGCATTATGTTGTGTTGTATGTAGAACTGAATGCGCTCGCAGTGGACTCACAAACGTGATAGAGCCATGATTACAACAGTCTCATTAAAACCTGAACTTTTTAATACTACGAGCTTAGCAGCCATTTTACAAAGGTATAGTTTCGACACAGATATGGTGGCAGCATGAAAAGTCTCAGATCTCTTATCTTTCTTTTTAAAGGATTGGGTTAAGGAATCGCTACTTCTGCCTCTGGAGATATCCAAGCAATCGCAGACGTGTTTGGTGGAGTAGACCTTCGCGTTTTGTTTTAACTTGTACAAAAACGCTTTGATGTGTCCAGCTCATATTTCTAAACAGATTCTCGTAAATATCACTTCATTGTGTAGAAAATGTTTAAAAGACCCCCTATTTTACAAGCTTTTATTTAGTTTCACCTGTCCCGTTGTCTGTCTGTAATCAAATCTTGCAAGTTAAATTCGACTAACTTCCAGTAGTCAGATTGACTTGAAATTTGGTATACTATGTAAATTGCGTGACAATACAATAATCTGGTAGTGACATCCTGGTAGTCCGGCAGAACTCTTCAACGGTTAATGGCATCGACTTGAAATTTGGTACGTAAATGTAGTTTGGGTGACAGAAGTATAGTCAACAAAAAGTATAATCAGCGAAAAAAGCTTGTATTTATATTTTTTTTTACCATAAACTTATTTAATTTTCCTTATCCCTTGCCAAGACCACAAAAAGCAATTGCTGGGCTACGACTGGGCTACTTTTAATGGTAGATATATTCATCAACAAGTAAACAGGCTTAAATATCGGCTCGCACCACAATTTGCATAATTGAACAGCGCTTCGAACAGTTTAAGTAATTGGGAGAACGCTATACCTACCCGTGTTACCTACCAATATGTAGGTCTCTTTTTAACGCTATGAAGTGGATGAAGGATTTGTTAGAATTTCAAATGTTTTCATGAGGAATCGGGTTTATCCGATCTTCCAAGTTGGACCTATTTTTAGTGGTCGGTAGCAACACCAATTGGTAAATTGCATCACCTTTAAATGTTACAATGCAATTTTATTGCACACATGTTAAGATCATCGATCTCGTTCGTTCAGCTCGTTTGTGGTGCGCGTGCCGCGGCTGCTGATGGGGACCATCGCGAGTGCTGCCTTATGGCCGAAAGACGTCGTGTTCCGGCGGTACCGGGGCACCATGCCGCAGATGAATGCGACGTCGGGGACGGTGACTCAACGGGGTCACGCCGTTTTGTCACCAAATTAGTTTTAATAATATTGATTATAAATATGTAGGTATTGTTACGTTCGTGGGGTGGGTTCGCGATTGAAAAGCACTTTTAACACCGATGAATAAGAGTAGGATTTATTTTCACACTGTTACTTAACTTTACAAAACACTTAAAAATAGTTCACAGTAATTTCGCACTCTAAAACTCACTTACAAGTCGCTTTGATTATCTTCGATGTTTATCGCTCGGTATCGCATTCGAAACTGACTTCCGCCGCAACCTCACCCGGCTTATATACCCCGGTGAATCGTCCACAAAGTTCGAGAACAGTCCAGCTAGGACGTCATACCTACATCTCGAATGTTTCCGGAAACGAGTAGAGTGTCTGTCTCTTTCATGTGCTATCTCTCTCACACAGTTACTAGAATATTCCGGAAACAGGATCATCACTTGTTTCTCTCACACATATAGGCTATCCTTGTCACACACCTTCTCGAATGTTCTCAGTATAGCTGTCTCTTTCTAATCGTGCTATCCTTTCACTCCTATTGAAAATTTCGCTATATGCTGAAATGTACTTCAAAGGCCCATAAAGGGTCCTGAAAACGCCTGAAAACGGGTTTTCAGGTTCTGGCGTCATCGGATAGAGGGTGGCCTGAAACGGACTGAAAACATGTTCAGGCGCCTGAAAACGACGGTAACTGGGTGAAATTTTGATAAACTAATATGTGATTAGAGCACCCTCTGAAACGGCCTGAAACCGTATTCCAGCCTACTGAAAACGCCTCCAATGGTCGAAAAGCACGATCAAAGTTTCCACCTAACCCACCGCCGTAACACTGCCCCCTCCTAAGACATGCTCGTCCGAGCTCATTAGATCCATGGTACTTGGCCAACTGATCAACGTGAACAATCTTACAGGGGCTACGCGCGTTACGCTGTATCCGGTATGTGACATCGTTTGATCCTAGTGACTACTTTGTACGGTCCTTCCCAACTCAAAAAATTTCAGGGACTTCACTTTTCTTCGCATAGGGTTATGTAGCAAACGGGTGAGCCTTCTTCAAACTCTTACGTTATCCATCTTCCTGTCGCGTTGAGTTTTTGTCTTACATTTCGTCAACTCAGAATGGGCTTGACATCGCCACGGTGTCGTACACTCTTTATCTGCTTCCCCGCACCATTCCCGACCAATGGTGTCTGTTTCTAAGCAGCTTCACATAAGCGTGTTCTTTTCTCTCGTGCCTCATGTCAGAATTACATGGCCTTCTGGATAAAATATCTGCGTTTTCCTGCCGCGTGTCTTGCCGCGGCGCTCGTTACTGCATCAGCTGCTCTAGATTCTTTGCGCCAACTTTCCATAATTACTCCGAGAATCTCTCTTTAGGGCACGCAAATCTCATATGCCCTCTCCT
>NC_133478.1:4320046-4348261 GCF_025370935.1 Choristoneura fumiferana
GCGTCAGAGATCGGGACGGCCTGCGACGTCCAAAGCATTCTTTCCCAAGGTGCCCCCACATTATAACTTTAAGCGCACCTCTACTGCGTGTATGTGGCCCTTGACCGACGAGCAGCTAGTACACTTCCTACACCAGTCTTCACATCTTCCCGACAGTGTATCCAGTAAAGCGTTGTCGAATCTTCATCGAGTCCCTTTTTACTCCTAGATGCCGCCGGAAATGCCATCATGAAAGGATCTTAAAACATCGCTAACTCTCTTTCTTGTAACGACCACTTGAAGGTGAGCATCCTTTCCGTTCGCTGACTCCATTTCCTACACAGTATGCCATTGTGCATAATCAGACTTTCCCATTGCGCAGTAGCTCTTGGTCACTGTACTCATCGGAGCTACTTCACACCACCTTGGTTTGGGCATTCCACCGTTAATCCAGTCGTAAATGGGTTTTATGTCACGATCTTCCTGTTGTGCTTCTTGCATGACTGCGTCACTCCACTCTTCGCTAACAGTGTCGGTCCTCAACATCTTCACGCAGTCTATATCCTCTTGTCTTAAACAGTGTTTGCAGTCATCCGGACAAGGCCTTCGGGAGAGGGCATCTGCATTTCCATGTGACTTTCCACTTCGATGCTCGATGGAAAAGTCATATTCCTGCAGTTGTTCGATCCAGCGTGCCACCTGACCCTCGGGGTTCTTGAACTCTAACAACCACTTTAAAGCAGCATGGTCAGTCCTGATTCGGAACTTGCGTCCAAGCAAATATTTGCTGAAATGCTGCAAAGTTTTGACGACTGCCAGCAATTCTCTCGAGTGACGCAGTAATTTCTCTCGGGTTTCGATAACGATTTACTGAAATAAGCAATCACAACTTCCTGATCTCCTTTGTTTTGTGACAAGACTCCTCCGATGCCAGTATTGCTTGCATCAGTGTCAACAACAAACTCGTTATCCGGGTCGGGATATTCCAAAATCGGTGTTTCACAAAGTCTCTGTTTGAGATCTGAGAAGGCTGCTGCACACTGATCATCCCAATTAAATGGTCGTTTCTCTTCCGTCAGCTGGTGCAAGGGCTTTGCTATATCCGAGAAGTTCTTCACAAATCGTCGATAGTACGAGCAAAGTCCTAAAAAGGCACGCACTGCTGTCTTGTCTTTCGGTGTTGGCCAGTCCTTAACTGCACTTATCTTCTCAGGGTCTGTCTGGATGCCTTCTGATGAAATTACATGTCCCAAGTAGTTAACCTTACGCTTGAAGAATGAGCATTTCTTCGGACTTAGTTTTAAATTTGCGTCACGCAACTTGGACAAAACTTGCTCCAGTTTCTTAAGGTGGTCATCAAAATTTTTACCTACAATTATGATGTCATCCAGATACACTAGGCAAGTATCACCCAGGAGGCCGGCAAGTATTTGCTCCATTAACCTCTCAAAAGTTGCCGGTGCATTGCACAACCCAAACGGCATAACATTAAACTGCCAAAGTCCTTTACCAGTTGAGAAGGCTGTTTTCTCTTTATCTTTGTCCTTAATTTCCACTTGCCAGTAGCCACTTTTCAAATCCAAGGTGGAAAACCATTTCATGCCGTTTAAAGTGTCCAAAGTGTCGTCTATCCTCGGCAATGGATAACTGTCCTTCTTAGTCACGTCGTTGAGTCTACGATAGTCAACGCAAAATCTCATAGTTCCATCCTTCTTTTTCACCAAGACTACGGAGAACACCAAGGGCTGGTTGACGGTTCTATTACTTTGTCCCTCCTCATTTCCTCAATCATGTCTTTGACTTCTTTTTCTCGAGCTACTGGAACTCGCCGAGGTCGCTGTCGAATAGGCATGACATCTCCAGTGTCGATCTCGTGCTGCACTACTCCAGTTCTCCCGATATCACTGTCATGTGCAGAGAAGACACTCCTATAGCGCTTTAGTAGATTACGCGCCTTTAGAAGTTCTTCCTCCGTGAGATCATTCTCGCAGTTTTCCAATAATTTTCCAATATCCACAACTTCTTCTTGCAACTTGTTCTCGCTTGGCCCATGGCAACTCCGTATCCAAGAGATTGCCTCGCATGTCCCCATAAGGGTTCCTTTACTTAGGACGTGTTGAGTGTCACTTAAATTAAGAACCCTTATAAATGCTGCAGATGACGTCATTACCACTGTGCGGGCTGGTATCCACGGCTTACTGCCAGCTACTTTCTCTATTAGCACGCAGGAATGAGATCCTTGTCTCACACCATATGGCAACTTCACCTGAACTAGGGCTTGCGATCTTGGTTGAAGAGTAGTCCTTCTAGCGCAGAAGACATGTCCACCCACTTCACCCTCCATAGGAACTTCATAAGCCCCAAATTTCAGCACGCCGCCTTTTAAGTCGATCTTACAATCGTACTTCCTCATAAAATCTAGACCAATAATACAGTCGTCTACGATGTCAGCAATGATGACTTTGTGCCAGTACTTCTTTTCTCCAATCTTTACTGACACTTCTTGCTCCCCTTGGACGGAAATGTTCTGGCCGGTAGCCGTTTGCAGCTGAAGATGCATTGGTCGGACTAGATGATCTCTGATCAGGTGTTTTAGCAGTCGAGAACTGATCACAGTCCGAGAAGCTCCGGTGTCGATAGTAAGGTGACATGGTACTCCACCAATTTCTCCTTTGACAGCCAGACTGTTCCCGTCATTCGCCTGGGAGATCATAACTGGGACATTTTGACCACCAGCCAGCACTCGTCCCATAGTCCTGGCTTTTACTCGTTTCCCTGCTGCTGCCGCTCTGGACTACCAGAGCTTGCTGGCCTCTCCATTTGGTCCGAGTCTCGTCGCCTCCAATGTCTTTTCGGGCAGCCAGATTGCATGTGTCCTCGTTCCCCGCAGTTGTAACACCGAGGTCCCGTTTCACGAGGTGGAGCAATCGGCTCCCTGGCAGCGACTTCGCGCACCCTGAAGGATCTTGTTGGGTCCTGGCGTACAGCTTCCACCTCGAGGGCATGGGCAAGCGCATCCTTCAAAGTCCCATGGTGACCCAGTCGTACAGCAGCCCTCACTTCAAAGTCTCGAATCCCATCTATGAATGTCTGTACTAGCATTCCATCCGTAAAAGAGGATGAATCTTGGTATGCTTTTTGGACCAGTTTCTCTATTTCTAGGGCCCACTTTTGTAATGACTCATTACGACCCTGGGTCCTATCCTTCAGTTGTGCTCTGTAGACGTGCTCTAGATGACTGTCACCGAAGCGTGCTTCTAAAGCTTCAAGGAGACGGTCGTATGTCTTATTCTTCCCCAACGTTTCCAAGACAGTGAGAGCTTCGTCCCGTAGCGCCAAACTCAGTGCCGTTTTTGCATAATCCTTGCTCCAGCCATTCGTTTCGGCAACCAACTCGAATTGGTGCTTGTATGCGGCCCATGAAGAGGTACCATCAAATGGAGGTAATTTTAACTTTTCACCTCCTGTGGCTGGTGCACCCGATAAACTAGTGGTGCCATTGGCCACTTAATCTCCAACTTCTGCAGGCGATTCTCGTGGCCTTCTACCTTTTCATTGACACCGTTGAGGCGCTTTTCGTGATTTTCGACTTTAATGTCAACTGCCACAATTTTATCCTGGACCTCAGCCATCTCCTTTTTCCATTCTGCGGCTGCGTCGTGTACCTCACGGAGGAGTTCAAACTGGTTCTTTTGTTCCTCCTGTAGAATCCTAGCTTGTTCCTCCTGCTTTCTAGCATGTTCCTCCTGCCTTCTAGCTTGTTCCTCCTGCCTTCTAGCTTGTTCCTCCTGCCTTCTAGCTTGTTCTTTCAGGAGGACCAGAATCGCGTTGACGTCTATTTCCGGCTTTTGGGATACTGCCGCCGCTGTATCTGACGCTGCGGCGGTGTCTGTAGGGTCCCCAGCTGCGGCGCGGCTTCGGGTCTGCATCCTCTCCTTCTCTTCTTCTCGCGGAGTAAGCGGCATTTTCAATCCCACTTCTGACACCAAATGTTACGTTCGTGGGGTGGGTTCGTGATTGAAAAGCACTTTTAACACCGATGAATAAGAGTAGGATTTATTTTCACACTGTTACTTAATTTTACAAAACACTTAAAAACAGTTCACAGTAATTTCGCACTCGAAAACTCACTTACAAGTCGCTTTGATTCTCTTCGATGTTTATCGCTCGGTATCGCATTCGAAACTGTCCTCCGCCGCAACCTCACCCGGCTTATATACCCCCGGTGAATCGGTCCACAAAGTTCGAGAACAGTCCAGCTAGGACGTCATACCTACATCTCGAATGTTCCAGAAACGAGTAGAGTGTCTGTCTCTTTCATGTGCTATCTCTCTCACACAGCTACTAGAATATTCCGGAAACAGGATCATCAGTCTGTTTCTCTCACACATATAGGCTATCCTTGTCACACACCTTCTCGAATGTTCTCAGTATAGCTGTCTCTTTCTAATCGTGCTATCTCTTTCACTCCTATTGAAAATTTCGCCATATACTGAAATGTACTTCAGAGGCCCATAAGGGGTCCTGAAAACGCCTGAAAACGGGTTTTCAGGTTATGGCGCCATCGGATAGAGGGTGGCCTGAAACGGACTGAAAACATGTTTCAGGCGCCTGAAAACAACGGTAACTTGGGTGAAATTTTGATAAACTAATATGTGATAGAGCATCCTCTGAAACGGCCTGAAACCGTATTTCAGCCTACTGAAAACGCCTCCAATGGGTCGAAAAGCACGATCAAAGTTTAGCACCTAACCCACCGTCGTAACACTATTTAGTAATCTAGGCTGCAAGTTGTATGATTGTAATCTTTGGGCTCCCCCACTTCTCTTCCCTCTCTGCTCATGTCACCTACTGGTATCGTCACGTCGTAATTGCGTCCTTTATTAATTTCTGCAAATATACCTGCTAAGGAATCAAGAACCAGTTTCCTTCTACCTACACTACAGTCCACGCAACTCCCAACACAAAGTGTACATCGAAAGCACGGAACGTCTGGAGTACAACACTCCACACGGGGTGGAGTTTAGTCCGTATGCGCATGGGTGGCTAGTATGAAATTCGAAAATTGAAGTTCGGATCGTACCTTCTCTCTCACTCTCGTATTAAATAATATAAGCGTCACTGAGACAGCAAGATACGAAGTTCTAATTTTGCACTTCGTATTATAGGACCAGGCCAGGGTGGAAGCGCAGCGGCTAAAGATAGGTTGGTCAGAACACACGCATTTTTAGCTATTTTCTTCGTATGCTTTCTATCGCGTATGTGTTTACATACGAAGAAAACATCTAGTTATCTTATCATTTAAAATTCATGACCTGCCGCGTAAGTGGTTTGCTTCATTTTTCATAATGGGAACTGCTAAGGAATGGAATTCGCTCCCGTCGTCTGTATTTCCGGATAAATACAAGTACCTGGGCGACCCAGTTTTGCTTGGACTAAAAGTCTATAATAAGCGTTTTTCCAGAGATAAGACCAAGCTAGATCAATTTGTCATCCCCGAAAACCCCTACATACCAAATTGCATCGAAATCGTTGGAGCCGTTTCCGAGATCCCATACAAGATTCTATACAATACAAGAATTATATTATTATTATTATTCTATGTATACAAGAATTGCTCGTTTAAAGGCATTAGATCTAGAGCAATAATCAATCAATATTCAAATAATAATAATATCAATATCAATTAGCCTTGAGGACAAGGCTAGAGTAAATAATAGGCTGTTACTGAACCAGAGAGATACACCTTTGGCCTCATCTGCACTTGACATCAGGTGAGATAGGGGTCATGGTATGATACGGTGTAATGGGTAGATACCCTTAAAGAACCTCTTGAAATCATCATCATCATCATAATCAGCCTACAGCAGTCCACTGCTGGACATAGGCCTCTTCCATGGCGCACCACAACACTATCTTCAGCCCCTCGCATCCATCCGCCGCAAGCGATCCTCTTAAGGTCGTCCATCCAGGACGCTAATTATTTGCGCAATGTCGGTGACTCATTCTTTGTCGGATAATGAAACGGAGAATTCAAAGACATCTTGTTTACTAATACTTCATACATTGTGTGTCGGAGACTATTTATCTACCAGTTGCGATTTAATAATCATATCATATCACACAATGAAATAGCTGTTCGCTCAAATAAGCACTTTTCCCTACAGCCCTGAATAATTCGGTTATTTTCCTCGAAAACATATTCGACACACAATACATTTTTACGTCTCTTATTTTCCATTTACTATTTTTTTGATCAAATTATTTCTGAGCAGCGAAAGTTGTTTATTGAAATTCAGTTCTCTTGGAAATTCCGTAGGGTATTTTGAAAATTATCCTTGGTTTATTATTTGTTATAATAATTGGAAAAAAATGGAATAATGAGTTTTTGTTTGAGACTGAAAAGTCAACAATCCGTTTACGAGACCTAAGTATTTTCAACAAGGCTGCTAACAAGCAAATGATGACCACGATGTAATGATGGTTTCACGGAGGAGAAATATCGCTAGATGGCGTTAGTACCTATCGTGAGGTCCGTTTGATGTTTGCTCGTGATTGGCTAAATAACTAAATGAGCCAATCGCAAACAAAAGTCAGACGGACCTTCCGATACTAACGCCATCTAGCGATATTTCGCCTCTATGAAAATCCTCATTATGGGTAATTTCCACGGGAATTTAGTTTAATTCGAGAAATTTCAATTCCGCTTTCAAATCGAATGGTACATGCGGCAAGCGAAACCACGGGTAAAGACTAAGCTTTCATAAAAGCATCTATTAATATCGTAATAAATAATTAATAAAGTCTCGTATTATCCGGGCAAGACAAGGCCAAAAATATTTATAAATATATTTATATAGGTATTTTAAAACCAGGTGGTTTTACCATTTTTCGATTCAGTGATATTCAACTTTAAAGTGTAAATTTCCATATTAAAATCGAGCGTCCCCCCCCCCTCTAAAATCTAAACTATTGGGTGGAAAAATTAAAAAAAAAATGAGGATGGTAGTAAGTCTATCATATTTACAAGGAAAATTATATGGGCTAAGATTGCTTGAGAATTATTAGTAGTTTAAGAGTAAATAGCAGCCTAAGGTACAAAATATACCTAAAACTTACTTGATTTTTTCGTAATGGCTACGGAACCCTATCTTAGGCGTGTCCGACACGCTCTTGGCCGGTTTTTTTAAAATGAAATATTGTATCGTCACTTAATGTGGTGGCAACGCGAACTGGCCAGGGGCGCCAAATCTTTAAAAAACGCCCCTATGATCGCGAAAGTTGCGAGCAACGGGTGGATGTAAGTGGCGAGTGGTCGTTCATTGTGGCGTTCTAAGGGGGAGGCCATTGTTCAGCAGTAGACGTCTTCTGGCTGATGATGATGATGAAATATCATGGGACATTTGACACCAATTGACCAAAGCAAAGCACAATGTTATGGGTACTAGAACTAGTTTACTTTTGCGTGTTAAATAGAGCTACCTGAAATAAACAGATCATAAACCATAAAAGCATTTACAATTTTTAAAAGTTAGGTAGTTTTCAATCAACGATTGCTTAATCCTTGACATTTTAATCTTTCAAATTGCGTGGTAGATATAACTCACTAACGGAAGCTAATGGAATCACGAACGATCCCAAAAGACTAATAAGCCTAAACAAATAGGCATTTTCATTAAGTGAGTGCCTTTAAATAGTTGGAGACGAAACACGCAAACTTAGACCTTGTGTCACGGACCATATATCGCACAGCTACATCTAAAATTGCCCAAATAACTATTCACACATTTCAATTCTCAGTTCGTTTCGCTGTTAAGCCATATACTAGGTACTGTTCAAAATTAAGCGAAGATTAAACATAAACATTAAGCATATATTAGGGGATTAAATAGGAGATAGGAGATTATCGTACATACATTTTATGAGCTGGGCCAAAATTACCACTGATTGGGTTCCAAGCGACGGACATCAGAGCAGAGGTAGGCCTAAAAGGAGGTGACGGGATGATTTGGAGCGATTCCAGCTGGACTAACGACATTTTGCCGAAGCCAGAGACGAGTGAAGGAGAAAGGGGGGGGAGCTTGCCCAGCTTTCCACTGCTGAACAAAGGCCTCCCCCTTAGAACGCAACAATGAACGACAACTCGCCACTTATTATTATTATTAAAAAAAGCTATCGTTGTAGGAGCCATTGAATGAAATCGTTTATTTGTGCAGTAGATTGTACAATAAATAAATAAAAAAAAAATATCCTGGGACACTTGACACCAATTGGGGAGTCCCAAACTAAGCAAAGCTTGTACTACCGGCTAGAGACCACGGACAGGAAAACGTAGTGTAGGGCGTCCTGGATGGACGACCTTAAGAGGGTCGCTGGCGGTGGATGGATGCGAGGAGCTAAATACAGTATTGTGGCGCGCCATGGAAGAGGCCTATGTCCAGCAGTGGACTGCTGTAGGCTGATGATGATTAAATCATGAGAAATGAAAAAAATATTTGTCGTGGCCAACCAACGTAACGAAACTCGCATCGTCCAAAAACGAAACTTAGGGTTACGTAGTAACTCTTAATGTAATCTGTGCTTTAGGTACGAAGGTACGATCGCTTTGATCTAGATTATGTATTATTTATGGCTTTATTAGGTAGGAAATCGTGACCAACCGTCGTAAGTTATACTTGTTAGAGTCATCATCCCAGCCTATATACGTCCCACTGCTGGGCACAGGCCTCCTCTCAGAACAAGAGGGCTTGGGCCATAGTTCCCACGCGGGCCCAGTGCGGATTGGGAATTTCGCACGCACCATTGAATCGCTTCGCTGGTTTGTGCAGGTTTCCTCACGATGTTTTCCTTCACCGCAAAGCTCGATACTTGTTAGAGTAAAGGTTAATATTTGACCCGGCAAATGTAATGAAATGAAAGTCTGGTCCTATACTAAGAAGTGCAACATTCGAACTTCGTATGTTGCCGTCTCGCTGACGCTTTTTTCATCGACATCTCTTGTCTGGGTGAGCGGTTAGTTCCGAAAGAACGTGACGTCTCTCGACGAAACACAGATGTCGCTAGTGCTGCTGCTTAAGTAGCATTGTAGAAATAAGCAACCTGAGATTATGTATAGGAAAAATTCGTTTCTAGATTCCTGTCCAGCAGTGGTGTAGGGGTGTGCAGGCAGCACGGATTACTGAGGACCTGGGTTCGATTCCCAGTGCTGGTCTCTTTTTCGGGTTTTTCTGTGCATCCATGTCTCAGTTTGTATTTTCGATATGGTTTCACTGGGTACCCGTAAAAGTAACAAATTTGGTGTTGAAATAAACAATACAAAAAGACTCCAAAAATACAATAATTGCTTTTATCATTATTATTTTTGTCTGGCACGTTACTATTACGGTGATGCCTAGAGACCTTTATTGAATCTGCTAAAACGTATGAAAAACTAACAAATATCATACTTCCGCCACTTTCTATTGCAGGTGGTAGGACCTTGTGCAAGGTCCGCCCGGATTGCTACCACCATCTTGCTCGCTAATCCTGCCGTGAAGCAGCAGTACTTGCACTGTTGTGTTTCGGCGTGGAGAAGACAGCCGGTGAAATAACTGGCACTTGAGGTATCCCATCTTAGGCCTCTAGGTTGGCAACGCATCTGCAATACCCCTGGTGTTGCAGATGTTTATGGGCGGTGGTGATCTCTTACCATCAGGAGACCCACTTGCTCGTTTGCCATCCAGTCAAATAAAAAAAAAACTTGTTTTGCTGGCACAGATACAAAGGCCTTTGGTGGTAGCGTATTTAGACATAGAAACTATTTAAAGTTTATATAGGTACCCACCTAATATTAGCAGCCTCGTTGACGTAATTCCCCCACCCCATCAAGGGGGGAGTGGTTAGGGCTAAAGAGTAGGTCCAGATGAATACTATGGAGCAGGCTGCCCCCTTGGCGCTGAGATGCCGCGAGCTGAAGGGTCTCGTCACCAGCATATAACGCTCGAAGGAAAGTACGGTCAGAGTCGTTATCGAAGCAATACCTGGAACAAATTTATAGTTACTAATCATACTTATTTTTTGCAGTACTATTTATTTTCATATTTAATAACAAGCCTTTAAGGTATATGGTTATTCGAGTTACAAATGATAGATTAGGTTAGAATTGCGTCAAGGCGCAAAGTGCCTCAACTATGCGGAATAGGAGCTCCGCTTCGCGGAGTAAGGGTTATTTCACACGTACTACAACCACACCATGTCGCAGCGTTAAAATGCGTTCAAGCAGTGGCTATATACGTCGCTGCAGCATTTTGCAGTTGCGTTGTGGTGCCTACAAAATGTGGTTGTCGTGTGCTTTCCGGTGGCGAATGCACTAGTCCCAAAACGCACTATTAGTCAATACACTCTAATTTCGAAAGCCCCTCTTCTCATAAGAAACTAGGCCCAAAACACCATATTTCCAAAAAGGCTCATTCTCGATTTACACGAGAACCATTGAGAACTAGTCCCAAAATACACCTTTCCCAAAATACCCCAAATTGTGTTCACCTGTAGGTGGCGTAATACTTCATTCTCATAATGCATAGTTCTCAAAACACTCTAGTTCCAAAATAACCTGATTTTTTTTTCTTTTAAATTAAATTAAATTGACTGAAGGCACGCCCATCTGTCAAGTGTGAATTCCAAGTAATCGTTCTGTAACGCTTGTTTAAAAATATTTCAAATATTCAATAATTAATTTTTACGGCCTCACAATATAATGCAACTTACACATTTTTTTACAGGTCTAACTAAACATTCATAAAGCAAGCTTTTCATTTATTTTTTTATTACAGAGGCCCCACTTTGGTAGGTGCAGGCATCTTTGAAATTTAATTAAAAGCTTCTTGAATTTGTTTTTATGGCAACGAGCAACAAAAACGCGTAGATTATTTTAAAATTAAATTCACATTTTATGCACGCTTATTTTATAAAAATTTGCAGCATTACTTGTTAATTTATATATTTACTTACTAGTCTAAAAACTTAGCAGAGTGAATTATTGTTTTGTAAAGTTCACCAGACCTCGTTACTTTCTTAGGGACGTAGTTTGGGCGAATGTTCACGCGTTTTGACCGGTCGATTAAACATCAGTGTCCTTCTAAGTCATTACACTCCTAACCTGTCGAACGCCGTGTGCGCACACCTGTGCACACAACGGTGTTTTGACTGTGGTTTGACTTTGTGGTTGTAGGTTCCAAAAAAACTTTTGGTTGGAGAAATTTCTTGAGCGCCACATACATTTTTTAGAGCTTGGCACTCGACGGGTTAACGAGTGGTCGTGGTCGTCAATTTTCAAACTAACTAACTAATAACTGGCCAAGTCAAACTTTGAGCTTCAATTTATTCTAAGTGGTTTGGTCTTTACAGAACAGCAATCATTCAAATCATCATCATTCAAAGGTTTCTCGAGTGGCCTCCAACAAGATAGAGCGATGACCTGGTTAAGGATCGCGGTGGATGCGGAAAGCACAAGACTGGTCTGAGTGGAGGCCCATGTCCAGCAGTGGACGTCTTTCGGCTGACATGATGATGATGAATCATTCAAATCCGTATTCTTTAGTCGACGAAGTCGACAGCTACGAAAATTCTTGATATTGAACTGGGCTACTATTTTTACCCGACTGCGAAGAAGGAGGGTTATTACATGTAACCAACGAGACCAACGAGTTGGACGGATGACCTGGTGATTACCGCGGATTCACAGTGGATGCGAGCCGCTTCCAACCGAAGCAACTGGAGGTCTATGGGGGACGCTTTGTCCAACAGCGGACGTTTTACGGCATATATAATGATGATGATGACCATTTTAACATTTGTTTTTGATAACCTCAAATGTAGAGCTTCGCTAGGAATACATTAACGCTAATATCAAACTTGCCCGGAACAAGAAATTAGTAAAATACATTTCGGCTTATTATGGGCATATTATTGCATAGGTAATGTAACTTTGTACCTACTTGTATAGAGGTGGAATCCCAACTTTGCTGTTACTAGACAAAGTCTAGATTCCAAGTTACCTCATATCTCATATCGGAGTTTTTGTGGGAGAACAAAAATATTTATTTCTAGGCAAATAGTCTGAGCGACTTACATCGTCGGAGACAGTGCAAAGTCGCTTATCTACTATACGTCAATACCGCGTATCTCCACTACGTATACTTTTAAAGGTGGTGGTTTTAACTTCTTCCACTACGTATACTTTTACAGGTAGTGGTTTTATAATGATATCATTTTTATCATCATCTATCTCTCATCTCTCACCATCTCGGCCTGTATATCTACGGCCCACTGTTGGGCACAGGCCTGCTGCTGAGAGGACTTGGACTGAAGTGGGAACTATTTTCATCCATAGTTAAAATACCACCAACGGGACTTATCATGCTAACACACACGAGTAATATTTATCTCGACTTTTCGGCAACATTACAGTGGCCGTGGTCACGAGTAGACTGATGTGTGGGGTGTCAAGTCTGCCTAGCAGCGCGAGTCCTTCGAACTACCCGCACTGGATCACCAATAGTACTGGCACTCGTATCACGAACTACCCGCACTTGGTCATTTTTATTTGTCACGAAACTTTATTTGATCTTTATTTGATGAATTCATCTGTCAAGCCCTTTTTTTCAGGAACCGTGAAATTAATATGAAGTGAAAAAGAATTTTAATAGACATACAGACGGATAACTAAGTGATGCTATACGTAATGGTTCCTCTTTTTTGAGGTACGGAATCTAAAATATGAAATATTAACTTGACCATACCCTCAAGTCTAGTTTTTACCCGACTGTTATCGAAAGTGTAAATGGTTCCTATACTTAAAGTCGTATAAAGGAAAATACGTTTTTGCCACCACTTTATGGACCAAGTTTGATTACGGGATAGCCAGAAACTCCCAGAAAACCTTTGCACGTGCTAAGTGCCCTTATCCTTGTGTTGACTGCCGGATTAAGGTTTTTAGATGTATCCGTCGTAAAGGACGTTTCGAGACATCGACGTCTCGATGTGCTTAGTTCAGTGGTTTTCAAAGTTTGGGGCGAAGAGTCCGGGGTCGAAAAGCAAATCGGGGTCTTGCAAACGCCAGGGAATGTGTTTTAGAGACTTTCGTATTTCTACTTTCATGGTTTTTTAAGTTTGTTTCCGTTATAAGTTTGATGTCAATGTCCGTCTGTCTATCTGTTTGTGGCATCGGAGCTCTGAAACAGATGGACCGATTTAGATGCAGTTTTTTCAGGTAAAAGTGAATTTTTGCGGTTGTCGATAGCTATGTTTGATAAAAATTGCTGAAATATATAGCTAGAATTTTTAAATTAATAAGTATTTTTAAAAACTTTGCTACAAGGTACGTGAGGCATAGAGGGCCCAGCGGGCAACAAGGCGTAGTATTATAAATACCAGTTGTAATGGTACTATTTCGTTCACATCACGCACACATAGAAGTACTAGCCAATACAACGGGCTGGCAAAAAAGGTCACACGCTGTCATTTTGTCAGTAGCGTACCTAAATACAATCAAAACGAACGTAGCGTCTGCGCTTCATGTATTTTTTAACTACAATAAAGTTTATTTTTATTAAGTTTCATGATTTATTTCGTGTTTTAATGCGGGTATATGGGTGCTAACAGAAGTTATCTAGCCATATGAGGAAGGGGAAGGGTAAATATTTAGATAATTTTACGTTTATTTTTATATTCAATATTCACCGTTATTCTAGAGTTTTTACCTACAGCTTCGAAGGCCCACTGCTTCCGTTGGTAACAAGGCCCAGCTCTTGATCTCATAAGCCGAGTTTACACTTGCAAGAAAAATCGTGCAAGTTCCGTCGATCGTGTCGTATTTGCATACAACAAGGTCTCCCCCTTAGGACGCCACATTGCATCCTCTCAGTTTTCCGCAACTCTCACAATGTCATTAGTTCACCAGGTGGGAGGCCTGCCAGCGCTTTATCTTCACTCATACTTATTATAAACAAAACAAACTAATCTTTGCAACACAAGGCAAAATTTACATTTAAATGTCAAAACAATATTGGCACGACAAGAAATTGTTTAGTACTAACGAAAAAGTTTATCTTTATGCTGGTCATAATTCCCGGTTTTCGAACGCATAGGTAAGTTTTATGTGTGTAGATAAAATACTAAGTCAAAAAATATTTTTGTTTATGGGGTATATATTTGTTTTGTTCGAATAGACGGAGACGGCATCACATTTAACCGTCAGTTAACACTAATCAATGGATGGTGAAACAGCCCCTAAATGTTTGAAACACACTGCACTGGTGACTAATAATAGCTCAGTGCCTCGAGGATTTAGGTCGGCAGTGCTCCCTTCCCGGAGGAATTCACCACGTCAGTGTAAGTCTAATATTACTTTTCCTGTCGGCAAGAATGCCGATTTTCAACGTTATATGGAACTCCAATAAATTTTCAATGTGTTTTAGATCTGTTCGATAGCGCGCGAGGAGAATTCTAAGAGATCCTGTCAAGTGCGAATTGTGCACGCACACCAATTACACTAATAAAACGAGTGTTTGTTCTCGAGGCTAGGATGCTTTAATAAGTAGGTATATAATATACGCATGGATTTATCTTAAGTATTTATCCGTTGCCTAGTACCCATACTACAAGCTTTGCTTAGTTTGGGACTGGATATTTATTTATTTTAAATAATTATTTCGATCCACAACACCCACAATATCATGCGATTTATCCGAAAATTCATCTCGACATCTGAATTCCATGTAGAAAATCAAAAGCAAAATACTTTATTTTCAATAACAATTTGTACATAACTTTGTTTAATGGCTGGAGCTTACTTTTAAGCTTGATAAAGGCTGTGTCAGGAGGCACCGCTCTTCCATAGTTATAGTCTGCATGTACAGTCAGCATCAAAAGCAGCTGGTCACTCTATTACTCTGTCGCATTATCAGATTTATCACTCTACGTACGTAGAAGAGAGCTTGTATTCATCATGCCTACCGGTAAAAATGTATATAAGTTTCTTTATTTCAACTCCTTTACACACTATAATAAAATTTAAAAATACTCTTAACTTGATTTAAAATTTAATTGCCAGTGGGCGGGGCACATTGCTCGCAGGAACGATGGCCGATGGGGTCTGAAGGTTCTCGAATGGCGTCCGCGAACCGGGAGACGAGCTGTCAGTAGGCCCCCAACAAGATGGAGCGACGACCTGGTTAAGATCGCGGGATCGCGGTCGATGCGGAAAGCACAAGACCGGTCTGAGTGGAGAGCCTTGGGGGAGGCCTATGTCCAGCAGTGGACGTCTTTCGGCTGACATAATGATGATGAACTTGCTTTAATACGTATTACATCAAAAGAGCGAATCAAAATGTATTAAAAATTAAAGCAATCACTTCCTTACAAGATCACGCGAGTTCACGAAGACAGGCGCTAACCTTACCTGTCATTTGCAGAATCCATACTATTTACAATTATTATGAGTCGGACGTCCATGAACAATGTCAAGGGGGAGTGAGAGGGGGGCTGTCATACAGACACATCCAGATTAAAGTGCTGGGTAGGAGGAACAAACTATCTGCAACTATTGTTGTCAGGAGCAGATTGCCTACGTGATGCGGAACTATTGTTCTGGAAGAAATTATAGCAGTTGTACCTATCCTATTTCCTGTACCAAACGGGCAATATTTGTACTGGATGGATGAAACTTTTTTTTATCTAGTATTTTAACGAGGCTTTAGTACATACATGGATGAAACTGCAATGTACTTTAGTTTCTTTAGCAATCGTCATTATCCCAGCCTATATACGTCCCACTGCTGGGCACAGGCCTCCTCTCAGAATGACAGGGCTTGGGCCGTAGTCCCCACGCGGGCCCAGTGCGGACTGGGAACTTCACACAATTTAATTACTTCACAGGTGTGTGCAGGTTTCCTCACGATGTTTTCCTTCACCGTAAAGCTCGTGGTAAATTTCAAACGTCATTTAGCACATGAATATCGAAAAACTCAGAGGTGCGGGCCGGGGTTTGAACCCACGAACGTCTGCTTGCGAGGCGATAGGTCAAACCACTAGGCCACCACGGCTTCTTAGCAATAGAGGTGCTTAGTTGTTTTTCAAATATGGCTTTGTTCATTAGAGGACAATTTTGAGCAGCAAAAGTCAGCTAAATGATCCTTGTTGGAATACCAAACACATAAAAACCTAGTTCTCTTATTCATTCACTGAAATCTGCATACACATTGTAAAAGTTTAGTTCTTTCTCTATCTGGTGGATACAACTTATATTGTGTGCAAGCACATACTTTAAGAAAAGTAATTAATTCTTGATTTCCTAGGGTCAGTTCTTTCATTCATATTACTTAGTGCCATTCACGAAGACGCGTGATTTTCACAAAATTAGACATTAATGACATTAACTCTACCTATAACAATTAAGCAACAAAACAACTCCCAATAACAACTCGCAATATGGTCCTTCGAATCTGATGTAAACTAGCGAACTATGGATTTACAAACCACAAAATGCAGATAGCAATACTTAACTTACCTACCTGTATTTTTATGGAGAAAGCTTTAGTAAAATAAAAATAAGAATTATTCATTCGCAATTCGCAAAAAAAGTAACTAAGTAAGTAGATTATCTTCCTGAGATGGAGAGATTGGATTAGAGATTGGAGAGTTTCTTGGCGGGATGGAATTAGATATTCGAAGAAAAACTAAAGTTACCTACTGACATAAATATGAACACATTATTATAATAACTTTTAAAATAATAAAATAATTTAAATTTTACATTAAAAGACAAAAACAAAAATCCTAACAACCAAAACGGTGCCACTTACCAAGGTAATTTTCTTTCTTCGGTATATGACCTCCCCGTCTATGCACCCCGTAAGTTTATCGTACATGGGACACTCTATTATAATAATATCTCAAAGCAAAGCTCGGACTTCCAGGTGCTTAGTGCAAAGTGAGATCCATTACTCGGGTTCGACACACAATGAGATATTGATGGATTATTCTTTACTCAGGACAGCTTTTTCCTATTTTCAAAGAAATTTGCTCCCTTCACCATGATTGTGTTGTTATTTTTTATTTGTTTTAGATAATTGTATTTATGTTTAGTTAAGCGAGCTGTATCTACAGTAGGTTTAAACCCGAGCACGTACAGTCAGCATCAAAAGTAGGGGACCACTTTTTTACTCTGTCGCATTGACACATTAGCAATCTTGCATGGAGTTTAGTGAGCAGCTACCAGCCCCGGATCTACGATTTTTTCGAACCGGGGCAAAACCTTGATGGTGGCGCCCCCTCCCTTCAGTGTTTGAGAACAACTGTTAAAACTGCCAATGAGTAGCATTTTTCTTCATTTCTTGTCTCAAGGATTTGGCGCCCCCATGAAGCTGCCGCCTGGGGCAAATGCCCCGGTTTGCCCCCACTTAGACCCGGGGCTGGCTACTTTTGATGCTGACTTTACCTTTGAGTTTTTCGGAATTTATGTGCGAAATCACATATTCATGTTCACGAGCGAGTTTTACGGTGAAGGAAAACATTGTGATGAAGGCCGCACCCCTCTTTGAAGTAATTCGATGGTGTTTATAAATTTCCCTATCGGAACTGGGCCACATAGAAATTAAAGCCCGAGGCCTCTAATTCTGAGAAGAACCCTGTGCCCAGCAGTGAGACGTAAATTTGATATGTCATTTCTAAATCACTAAATCGAAAAACCGTCTTAGCAACTCCCTAAAATACCTATCCAACGATATCCCACACTATAAGGTCGGATGAGAAAAAAAAACACCCCACTTTATGTCTATGGGAAGTAATCTAAAATATTTATTGTACCATTTGTCAGCATAGTTTACATAATTATTTCGTGCAAAATTACAGCTTTCTGACATTGATAGTCCCTGAACAAAGCCGCGGACGGACAGACAGACATCGCGAAACTATAAGGGTTCCGTTTTTGCCATTTAGGCTACGGAACCCTAAAAATAGCCAAGTGCGAGTTGGACTGGGGCGTAAAGTACCGTACAGTATACGCATAATATTATGTCTATAACATAACGGACAGCGGAGGCTTATTAATAATAGGGTCTCGTTCACACCTTTAGGTACGAATCGCATACGCCACGTGTCAGTTGTTACACGTACACTTCGCGGCAATCGCGGCACACCTGAAAATATACGCGGCACACCGTGTGCCGCGGTACACCGGTTGAAAACGTCTGATCTATATATGTTGATCGACGTTGGACAGAATTAATAATGGTTATTATGATTATCAACATTATTGTTTTCAATAGTAATAAATTACGGTATTTGACTATTTTGCACTTATATATTTTATAAATTAAATTATCGAATAGAAAAACAATTTTTAAGCTACCTTTACAAATAACAAAGTTATAAATGAAATTCAAGATTAGACAGAGAAAGGCATACTGGCATGTGACGTCACACGCCAGTAGCGCCATACTTGCTGCATAAAGAAAAGCGTTTGAGAAAGAGACAGGTATATAGATTTTTCAAAAATCACTATAAATCCAATTTTCAACCGATTTAAATTTTCTCTTCGCTAAACACTATCTGTATATCTATATTTTCATAATAATATTAAGAATGGCAAAATCAGGAGTTGTCAAATACCGTATTGTCAAGTCTCGAGTGTAATAATTCGTAGTAAGTATAAGGCGTATTCTCTCGATACAGGTTGATGAACCTGTGTTTGTATCGCTGTTAAAATTCGCAGTGTGTAACCGGCCTAACATAGCCAAGCTAATGAGGGCTATCGTTTTTTGTCTCACTAGATGGCGCACTGTTGGCTTTCAAAGTCTGTTATTGCGAGCGTGAAAACAAAGTTTAGATTAAAATCATATTTAATACACCTTAAAACCGTACCATAAAAATATCGAGCATGCCACAGTGTTGCATAGTCCCCGTTTTGTTCGGAAAAAAGGGAGGACAAAGGTTTCCGAAAGACAAAACTGTCTCAAGACACACCCATTCATTGCACCGGAACGCATATTTGCCATAATTAATTTCAGATATTGCAAAATATTCACAAAATTATTCTAATTATAAATAAACCCGCGTAACTCACCCAAAAACTATGAGATTTGACATTTCGGAAACCTCACGCTACACTAGCGCCTCTAGTGGCGAATCCATACGCGATAGCCCTCATTAGGTAGACGGATGACCTGGGGAAAGCCGCGGGTGCATGGTGGATATAGGCCGCTTCCAACCGAAGCAATTGGAGGTATTCATATACCTACCTCATGGGAGGCCTGTGTTCAACACACCGGTCTTACATTTTTTTTATTTTCTTACGTGTTGGGCAACCTGCTAGCATTTCCAACGTGCGTGGGCGTTGATTTGACGGCAACATTACTTGAGAGGTTATGCAATTTCCGCCGTTTATTGTTAACAAAGCCGTAGAGATGTTTGTTGTGAAAATAATTCGTTCGCTATTCTTCAAATTAATTGGTGGCGTAATTGAATGGACTACTGCGAAATTTGGAAATACTCAGTATCGGAAAATATCTTAGAATTATGACCAAGAATACATTCATTATACAATTCAAAAAACAATTACCTAACCAACAAAGACTTAGAAAATCCCCGACTTTGTCACTTTAAAGTTCAATGTCTCAAAAACGGCTAAACCGATTGTGATGAAACATGTGTAAGAACCATCGCTGGAAAACCTGATTTCAAAAAAAAACCGCCGAGGGTTCTACGAGGGATATCTATGAATATCCAGTGTTAGCAGAGCCCCTCTCCTAGCGAAAATGTACGCAGCGTGGGGTCATTTTAGATGGTTACTGACAAACACCTAAATAGACAGATAGACATAAAATCCTGTATTGATAAAAAGGGACATGTAAAGAAAAAAAAACGCCTTTCTTATCAACAGAGGAAGCTAAACGCAGTAAGTCACGATTGTAACCAATTATTATTAGTTTACTATCGGAAACCAAGGGATACGGAGTGCAGCAATCCCTTCACTTGTTTCATTTGGCATTTTTTTTAAACATATTGTATGTCGTTTAGTTAGTTTAGACGACCAGATGGCCTAGTGGTTAGAGAACCTGACTAAGAAGCTTGAGGTCCCGGGTTCGATTCCCGTGTCGGGGCAGATATCTGTATGAAAAATACGAATGTTTGTTCTCGGGTCTTGGGTGTTTAATATGCATTTAAGTATGTATCTATATAATTATATTTATCCGTTGCTTAGTACCCATAACACAAGCTTTGCTAAACTTACTTTGGGACTAGGTCAATTGGTGTGAATTGTCTCGTGATATTTATTTATTTATTTATTAGTTAATTCTTCGAAGTGAGTGTATAACTAGTCCTCCACGAAAAGTGGCAGAACATTATTTTCCTCTATAATTCAGTATAAATAAGCTTAAGCTCTCATGAGTGCTTTGAGATTAAAACTTTTGTTTACTGATCGCCCTCAAGGAGCTGAACTTTTACTTGCCCGAGTTTAAATGAGCACTTTATAGGCAAATAGGTTTAGTTCCCACAGTTTTGGACTAAACTGAAGCTTGGGCCTAATGTACCATGCTGATGGTGATGATAAAAACAACGGGCTATACGGAATACGGTGGAAGGCACGAAACGAAGTCGAATTTCGAACTTCGTATCGTGCTGTCGCGCTCACGTTAGTTTTATTTAATAGGAGTGTGCAAAAGATGGTATAGTCAATTACATTATTACCTGCCACAGCGGAGCTTGCAGTAGTTATTTGTGTCAAAAGGGAGCAAAATGATATATTTACGGCGAGGGCGGAACATTGAATCCATGTAGCGAAGGATTCTACAATAGAATCCTGAGCATAGAGCGTTTTTAAGGCAGACGGTTTTTTTTAATGACTGTATTGCGTTGATTTAGGAGATTGATTTTTTACTGCTTCAAGGGGCACCAGACCTGAGTATTCGCTAATAATTTCAACTTGATGAACACATGAAAAACTGCATGAACACATTTGTTGCATATATGGTAGCTAATAGCTATGTATCATAAGGTCGCGGGTGAGCAAAGTAATTGTTTTTAGTTCATTTTAAATTAATATTGGTTCATTTATCCACGGAACCTACCCATTTTTCGGCGTTTAAATGAAGCGTTTCTATTTGATCAATGAAAAACATATTCCTCGCAACACATCCCCGCACATCTCTAGTGTAAACACTGCGTTACTTAGCGTCACATCAATCTTGTGTCGGGGCACTTGACCCGCGAGACTTTGTAAAGTTGGTCACGTTTCAAACGACGTATTAATTCGTCACCGGCGTGACGGGGGACGGAATGGTAATGATTGCTTGTGTCACGTCACTGTTAGCTGTCACGTAACATATCTGGGCGACCGAGCTTCGCTTTAGCTAAGACTCGTGGGCACGTTACGCGTTGTTTCAGAAGCAAGAACTAAATAAATCGAAAAATAGCAAATTCATCCCACATCATTTAAGCCGTTTCCAAAATGTTCGAAATAAAGTTTAAAGCTACTCTATGTCATATAGTTATAGGCAGTAAATAAGTTAGTGTCGCTCGATTTTGCATAATTAGCTGGCACTGTAAAGATGGCATATTATTTTAATAGAAGCTGTTCTATTAACCCGTTGCTTACGTACTAAGAAAATGAAAATGAAAAAATGAAAATGAAATTATTTATTTCAGACTAGCTGTTGCCCGCGGCTTCGCCCCCGTTGTAATTATTCCAAATTTTCTTTCAAAAAAACCTTCTCCTGACAAACAAACACAACAAAAAAAGAATTAGCGAAATCGGTCCAGCCATTCCTGAGTTTTGCGCTTAGCAACACATTTTACGATTAATTTTTATTTATTTATAGATACCAATTTGAGCAATTAAATATCCATATACATATATGTTAGTAACAATGAGACTTAAAAATTATGTCAGTTGAAAACGAAATGCTCATTGGATTTTACATGCAAAGACATCCAATGAGCTATAATGGGGCTGTCGGCCCTTGCTGCCACCACCCTCAGGAGGGAGTTGGTGCTGCGGCGAACGCGCTCCCACAGAGACGCCACGCGCTTGCTAAAACAGATGTTCCGTTGCGGATGCCAAATAAAACTTTAGTCGCTGCACTTATTAGTTCCCTGAATAAATTATGTACGTACGGAAAGATGAACTAAGTAAGTGGCTGCATCTTAACCTGTCCGAACGAACGAAACGAATTATGGAAAAAAAGTAAGTGGTTGCAGCTTAGAGAAATGAAGGTACATATTCCCGTATTATTATATTAGTCTACGTTGCACCAGGGCTACAACGAAACTCGAAACTCGAAGCTCGTGTCGTGCGGTCCCTCTGACACTTATACTATTTAATACGAGAGCGAGAGGGACGGTACGATACGAACTTCAAGTTTCGAGTTTCGTAGTATCCCTGCAGTATCGTTTTATCAACATACAGTGCTATTATGGGGAATAGACAACATAGACTTTTCCAGAATCTTGTTATGTATATTCTTATATTCCTCTTCGTGATTAAGTAAATCACAGATAACAAACAGAACTGGAGTAGAAAAAATAATAAAAGAAAAACAATGTACTTGTGAATAATGGTTGTAGTTGGTAAGTAAATATATGCCCGCAATCCAATAATGATTCGATAACTGCGTGTAGTCTGTGTAGTCTCGTTTGCTTTATTATTTATGTAAATACTTTATTGTACATAAAACACAAAATAATACAAAAAGAAAACAACAAACAAATAGAGTATAAAGGCGATCCCTAAAGGGAGGAAGTATCTTGTTTATCCTTGTTTATATAACTCCTTCCTGTCAATTTATTATCAGCCTAAATAAAATATGTTTGTGTTAAAACATATTTTATTCGTAGCTTTTAACGCATACAAAGACCAAATTACAATCATCATCATCATCTCAGCCGTAGGACGTCCACTGTTGGACATAGGCTTCCCTCATAGACCTCCAGTTGCTTCGGTTGGAAGCAGCCTGCATCCATCGTTGAGTCCGCGGCTTACAAGAGGATTATTTAATTATGGTAGGTTATATGCCTGTTATATAATGCTATAAAGGTTGTACTTTTGCCAACTATCCTACGAATATAATGTATTTTTATGGAAATCGTAAAAATGTTCTGTTTGTTCCATTAGATAGTTGAAAACTGTGGTCAATTT
This sequence comes from Choristoneura fumiferana, assembly GCF_025370935.1. Taxonomy (NCBI): domain Eukaryota; kingdom Metazoa; phylum Arthropoda; class Insecta; order Lepidoptera; family Tortricidae; genus Choristoneura; species Choristoneura fumiferana. The sequence goes on from NC_133478.1 coordinate 4,343,199, forward strand.
AACTATTACCTACCGGGAATAAAAAATCAACTTAGTTCCATTGTCGGAATTGGAATACACCATTGCTTTGGTGATCGAGAAAAGCGACGACGTTTATAGTTTTGAAGAATATTAAATTGGCAGTCAAGTTAGTTTAATACTAATTTATTTTCGACTTTTCACCGCCGTGACAGAATAAAATAAATCTTAACAGACAGACACACCTTAAGGGTTCCGTTTTATAACCCTGAATACGGATTTACACCAAAAATTAATTAAAAAAAATATATCTAAAATCGGTAGATTTATTAAAGAGTATTTAATGTACGGACGAGGTTAAAAGTAAGTAGGTATGTTTACCTGCACTTTGCTATTTTGTATGTATGTACATAATTTCTTTATTGTGCAAAAATAGAGAAATAGACGCAATTTATTAAAGTTGAGAGACATGCTGTTTTAGGTTGTGTTGTATAATATAACTAACTTTTGTAATAAGTTGGTTAAATCTTTTCTTTTAAATTAAGCTTGATCGCCCAAGACCCATGCTCTGCCTAGTTTGGGGGTCTCTATTGATTTTTGTTAACACCATGTGTGCACGATTTCTGCATTGTAATTATATTGTTACCTAATTACTTGGTGTGTGCAATAATAGTAGATTATTGTCGTGGCCTGGAAGTAGCCAATTGCTGGCTGAGTATGAGTATTAAACGGACGAGCTTGCGAGTCCGTTTAACTAATACGAAGCCAGCAATTGCTATGCCAGCAGAGACTAATATAAAGCTTTTCTCAAAAATGATGAATAATTCTGAAATAGACTAAACTTTTTCTCAAAATATATCATAACATTTAATTTTATTCCAATTATTTTTCTTATGCTTTCCCGCCTTTTTTAATTAAAAATAAACTGCAGCTGTATTTTTCCACCGAAAACACCACAAGCTATTTCAGACCCAATAAAAAAAGTCCGTAGTTCCAACAAAATATCTGATACCGCCCATTAGATTTGGCTGTATACGACTTGTGCCAACATTTCCATGGCCTTTTTAACTTTAAAAAAAATTGTGACTGATTGCAGGTGCGCTAATTTATTATTGTCGAGCTAGCGCGCCTGCAATCTTTTTAACTTTTTAATTTTTCGTTGACCATAAACTATGCACTTCACCTTCTGATATGTAAAGAATAATGTCAACTTTTACGGACATTTTTGAGAAAAGAGTTATTGTATTGTATTGTATTGTACGCACATACTTTCCAACGCACCAACATTCCATTGACCACGTCTCTACTTACAGCTGCAAGCAATGCGCCGCGGTGAGCACGGAGTCGCCGCTGATGATAGCGCCACCGCACCACAGCTCGTCGTTCACCAAGATGGCCGCCATGAAGGGGAACTCATTGACGTCGGCGGACTCGTCTGCATTGTAGATGCGCCGGTAGCGGTGGCTGAGCGGTGGGAACACCGGCGGCGGCGGCGTCGTGCTCGTTGTGGTACTAGTTGTGCGTAATGCTGTGGGCGGCGTTGGGAAACGTTAAGGTATTGAAACAGCTTTTAACATGAATTTTGTGTTTAGTTACATCTGCTTGTTGCACCCGAAAGGTTGCGGAATAGGGAATGCGGATAAGCAAGCGCAGTGTTGGACGTCCACCAACGAGATGGCTGGATGCCTTGTAGGGAAAGGACACAGGATATCTTAGCTTGCGATATGGCTAACACGCGCTAGCAATGCGGTCTGTAGCCTCAGCCGCTTGTAGGCGTCCGTTGATTTCACCGGTTTTGCGGTGTTGTATGGTTTCGTTGCCGGACAAGCATCCGGTGCATGTGCATACATTCATTGTAAGCTATACAACACCGCCCGGAAAATTAGCCGCGAAAATAGCGGACGTTTACCGGCGGCGTCTGTAGTCTCCCGCTCGATTTCTCATTTAGAACAATCTTAAAGGAGGGTTAATCTTAAACCTGGTTAAAATCGGGGATTCACGGTGGATGCAGACGAAATCGATATATAGAATAGGGTAGTGTTGTGTCCTGGGTATAAAATTATTATTCTATTTAGTCTCGTCCGCTTTACATTATCAGAAAAAATATTATTCTATTTAGTCTCGTCAGCTCTACATTATCAGAAAAAAATATTATTCTATTTTGTCTCGTCAGCTTTACATTATCAGAAAAAAATATTATTCTATTTAGTCTCGTCAGCTCTACATTATCAGAAAAAATATTATTCTATTTAGTCTCGTCAGCTCTACATTATCAGAAAAAATATTATTCTATTTAGTCTCGTCAGCTCTACATTATCAGAAAAAAATATTATTCTATTTAGGGGCTGTTTCACCATCCATTGATTAGCGTTAACTGGCGGTTAGGTGTGATGCCGTCTCTATTTATTTCGTTCGAATAGACGGAGACGGCATCACATTTAAACGTCGGTTAACGCTAATCAATGGATGGTGAAACAGCCCCTTAAGTCTCGTCAGCTCTACATTATCAGAAAAAATTGGACAAGTATTTTTTCAAACAAAAAATGATAATGGGGCCCGAGACGTCACGCGCTTAAGGCTGTTTCACCACCCATTGATTAATTTTATTTGACGGATAAATGTGATGCCGTCTCTGTCTATTCGAACAAAGCAAACAGAGACGGCATCACATTTATCGGTCAAATAAATTTAATCAATAGATGGTGAGGGTTAATATAATGTTTTTAGGATACTGTCCATTATTTATGTATAATTACTAGCCGTTGCCCGCGACTTCGTCCGCGTAGAATTCGTTTTTCGCTATCCCGCGGGAACTTTGCAATTTTCCGGGATAAAACTATCCTATGTCCTTCCTATGTTAATCGGTTCAGCGGCTTAGACGTGATGAGATAACAAACAAACAGACTCAAAAACTTTCGTATTTATGTATGATATTAGTGGGATAAAAAGTTGAGAAATGTCCGTTGTGCTTACTTGTCTGTACCGTGGCTTTACGCGAATGTTTCTTGGATGTAGCCTTCCGCGAGTGCTTCTGCGTGGTCACCTCAACATTATTCCCCGCGTATTCCCACTGCTGGCCAGCCCGCCGGGGGTACCTCTCCTCAGCTTGCCCCTTCCCTTTTCAAGCAAAAGAAGGTTGCGTTTCCACCAGTGCGAGAAACGTGGTTGTCATGGACCAATAGAAACGCTTCATTTGTCTATCCTCGCTCGGCGCAGCTTTAGTGAGGCTCTAGTGACTAGAGACTAGAGCCACACTAAAGCTGCGCTAGCATTAAATTAAAGTCTAGTGGAAACAGCTCAGCGGAGTCAGGATAGGTAAATGGAGCGTTCCATTGGTTCATGACAAACACATTCTTCGCAACACAACAACTACGAAATTCAAAAATCGAAGTTCCTATTCATAATTTCATATCGTACCTACCGTCCCTCGCTCACTCTCCTATTAAATAATATTACGGCTTCAGTAAGTAATAAGTTCGAATTTTGCATTTCGTAGTACAAGGTTTGCAGGTGGTAGGACCGTGTGCAAGGTCCGCCTGGATTGCTATCACCATCTTGCTCGCTAATCCTGCCGTGAAGCAGCAGTGATTGCACTGTTGTGTTTCGGCGTAGAGAGTAAGGCATGTGAAATTACTGGCACTTGAGGTATCCCATCTTAGGCCTCTAGGTTGGCATGTTTATGGGCGGTGGTGATCTCTTACCATCAGGAGACCCACTTGCTCGTTTGCCATCCAGTCGAATAAGAAAAAAAAGAGAAATGCAAATGTTCGTTCTCGGGTTTTGGGTGTTTAATTTGTATTTTATTTAAGTATGCATAATACAAGCATGTTTACCTATATAGGTACTTTGGGATTAGGTCAATTGGTGTCAAGTGTCCCGTGTTATTTATTTGGTTGCGGGCAACCGGTGAATGCAAGTGGCGAGATGTCGTTCATTGTGGCGTTCTAAGGGGAAGTCCTTGTTCAGCAGTGGACGTCTTCCGGCTGATGATGATGATGATGGTGATTTGGCACGAGAGAAACTTACTCAGCTTGTCATCATCGGAGATGCTGTCGGAGGAGTCGACCTGCCCGAAGGCCACGGTGTTCAGTTTGGTGTGGGCGCACGCGACCTGCAGCGCCACGTATAAAACCAGCGCCATTTTGTTGACAGCCGCCATTTTGTTGCAGCTGAAATTTAAATGTCATCGTCATAGCGCACCCTGAGCGCCCTGCGCGTGCGCGTCCAGTACAACGACGCGTACAGGATGTTGTTCGGGCTCGGCTATGTTCGCCGCTCACGGCACGGACGGCTTCCGCGCCATCATGAGGAGGTGCTGTGCTTCATTGCTGGTGCGCCTGCGCGGCAGCCCCAACACCATCGTGGACGCGTTAGTTGGCAGGTGAGATTCCCCAATGTTGCAGCGCTGGATGCGGTGTCACACGCGGCCATTGGCGTGTATAATTTGATTGATGGTATAGCTGACTCACTGCGCTAGCTGACACCGTTTGCATGGAGCGGGTGGGTGGACGCCTGTTGGAAGTGCACCCGCGCCAGCAGCTAGCGTAGGCCCTAATTGCTTTCAGACAATATATTCGACACGTTAATGAATTGCACTTTAAAGTTGAATATTTTGCAAACAGATCACTGAATCGAAAAATCGTTTCAGCAACACCTAATGATTTTAAAAGACCTATCCAACGATACCCCACACTACAAGGTTGGATGAGAAAAAAAATCACCCCTCCTTTAACTCTATGGGAGGTACTCTAAAATTTTTTTTTGAATTATTTATTGTACTATTTTGTCGGCATAGTTTACATATATATTCGTGCAAAATTACAGCTTTCTAGCATTGATGGTCCCTGAGCAAAGCTGCGGACGGACAGACAGACAGACGACATGGCGAAACTTAAGGGTTCCGTTTTTGCCATTTTGGCTACGGAACCCTAAAAATGATCAATTGCGGGTAGTTCGAGATACGAGTGCTGGTACTTTTTGTGATCAAGTGCGGGTAGTTCGAAGGTTTTGTAAGACATAAGACACTTATAGCCTATTCTTTTTTTGTATATTAGCATACCAGCTAATATATACAACCAGACCAGTCTTACCAGGCTTCTCAGTTT